>NC_056743.1:396348680-396475230 GCF_019279795.1 Protopterus annectens | reverse complement strand
GATGTACAGTTCTTGGTCTGCCCCCTCACAGGTGTTGATGTAGAGTCGTTGACCTCCTGTGGTTAGTGTCCCCACAGACTCTAGCAGTGATGATGAAAAGTATGACTGAGGCACAGGCAAGGTTGTCAGGGGCTGAATCTGTGCCATTGGTTGCCATTCAACCTGTATCCCCCTCATCCCTTTGGACAATACCAGTTTACTCATGCCTACACATTACTTTACCCTATAATCACCAGTGGCCATAGTGGAAGGACATTTGACAGGCAGTGGTAGCATGAAACAGGAATGTGTGGAGACTATGGAAGGTGTGCCTGCACACCATGATCCCAGCCAACTGACTGGTGCGATGTCCCACACAGGCATGTGTGCCCAGGAGCTGCTAAGTAAGAGGAAGGTCTTCTGCTTAACAATGCCCCTGTAAAGACATATAGCACATCAGGCTGGTGTCACCAGACTCATGTTTCAGGCTGTAATGAGAGGCACAGGCACATGCTGAACGAATACAACAGAGGAGGTCTGAGGCTTCCAGAGGGCTGCTGTTCGCTTCTTTAACTGACAAATATCCAGTGCAATTGAAAATGCTCACCATCACCTTGCAGATGTTTTGGATAGACTTGATTGGGTGACATGGTGGAGTCCTTGACCTTGGCATGTCAATCGCTGAGCATGTGGAATGTCTGTGCTAAAACATCTGGTGGGAGTAAGGCATCGGGCACGTGGACGTAGGCCAGCTACATCAACTGTTGAAGGTCTGTGGGAACATGCTACTTCACATGCCCGCTCCCGTAGTGGTGGTAGTAGCAGTGCAGCTGGTGCTGTGCTGTCCACACCAAGACACAGCAGGCCATGTGCACGTGGTCCTGGACGGTCCCAACAGGAACACAGTTCCAGTGGACATGTGTCATCAGACAGTACCCAATCTGGACCACTGCCTGGTAGTGGCAGTGCAACCCCTGGCAGGCGCAGGTCACGTGGCCGTGGCCGGACACCGTGAGCTGTAAAACCTGCCCTTTACAGTCCGCAGCTGTCAGTAATACCCCTGTGTAGGCCAACCACATGCCAGACCTGTGTGCATACATACACACACACACCAGAAACAAATGTAGGGCACCTCAACACACACACGCATGCCTGTGCCGCATCCCTGTCATCCACACCATCAGTGCAGGGACATGCTCATGTGGTCTGATGCACAGGGTGAACATACTAGGAAGACAATTGTAGATTATCATTGTTGAGTATGTTGACAGGCAGAAGACCTACCATGTACTACAGTTTTAGAATGCATTTTGTACTTTTGACAGTATGTATCATGTGTAACAACAGTAACTGCATGTTGATCGTGATGGTTCTGCCTTCCACTTTTAGGTGTAATTGCATGTGCCGGGGGATGTCAGTGTTTTCAGTTAGTGTCCCATATGTAAATGTAGACTACTCACAGGTCTGTATGACAATACCTGCATGCACTTTGTAGCTTCCACATCACATTTATAATCTCCTAAGTTTCAAATATGTTTACTGATCTAATGATCCAAGAGCGTGATAGCTGTGTAGTAAGCTACTGTGACTAGAGCCGTCACATCCATAGTGGGTGACATCACAGGTATAGTTACCTGGAGCAGGGAGGAGATAAAAGAGTGGTTTAGCAGATGACAAGGGTAAATGCCAGTGAAAAATGTGGCTTCTCATTGAGAAGGAGTAATACCCGCTTTCATGATAGGATGCAAACACACACACACATGCACCCACACACTCAGGGATTTACAGGCACAGTAACACACACTGTGACAGACACACACACACGCACACACACAGTTGCCAATGTTGGGATGAGAACCCCTGCCTATGTGCAAATCATCATTATAGTACTACGCAATTACAAGATGCGCCACAGAGATTACACATGTACATTATCACCCTGTGCATATGATGATGCCTGTGCAGGGGGTCTTATCATTTCACTATGGTAAAATACAGCCTTACTCCAATACAGCCTTACTCCAGGGACCAAACAGCCATAAACACACACACACACACACACACACACACACACACACACACACTGTGGCTTTCACAAAGATATACACCTATGTCACACACATACAGACACTTGACATGTGTGAGATTCAAACCCCTGCCTATGTCTTGCTTTCTACACTTCACTCTGTACAGATGTCTACAACAGTGTACAGGAGAGTGAAAAACATTTGGGATGTATTCCCCATCATACGTGACATATATGGACACACACACACCCACACATGCCAGTACTGTGAATCAAACACCTACCTATCTCATGATAGGTATTACAGAGTTACTGCACTATCACATGTGCTATGAAGCATACTGAATCTTTCCTTTGCCAACTCTGCTGATATATGCACAGGGCAGGTGTTAACTGTTACAGGCGTCAAGAGGTTTGCCTTCAGTGTCACCCTTACTGCATTCTATATTGTGTGTCTTCCCCTTCAATTAACAAAACCATAGCTTAACAGTTACACAGGTTATTGTAGGAATGGTTGCAACACATCTGTGAGCTGTCCTCAGTAATCATTCATCTGCAAAGTAGCTCCACCACTTAGAGTTATATCCAAACATCTGTCCATAACTAAAGTACAGCTTACTGTACTTTGAGCATATCACCATATACACTTGGCAATGTTGAGGCTGCATTGCAACTGCATGATGTACTAGGACAACAGTCATCTTCAAACATCAGACACTGCACATGCATAGAATCTAAACACACATCAATACATGTACACATATGCAGACTCCATCAGTAAAAAGTGGACTAGCAGGTCAAGAGGATACATTCCACACCTTCCCCACACCTTGTGTGAAACCTAGCTGAGCATTACACCATAATGGATGTTGTATTCATGTACTGGTAGGACACACAACCATCTTCACTGAGTAGCTAAGTGTACATTTATGCCAACAGCACATATCAGCAAGACACACACACACAGCAATATTCCATGTCATGATCCCACAAACTGTTAGTTGACAGTTCCACTGTGAAGTCAGGGCACTGTAATGGTCAACAGTGAGCACATCATATTTGCCACACACACATCATATTTGCCACTCACACCTCATGATTACTGGAAGAGTGCCAGCAATGTGCACTGTTTGAGCTAGGCATTACACTTGTTCAAGCATGTGCGATGTCTGTGGCTTATAAACATCTCACCCCAGCATCTTCTGGCTATTGTGGTAATAAGGTTAATGTCCAGACAGCACACAGCATGCATGGCTTGCAATTGTTGGCATGGGGTATATGTAGGAGCTGTGGGTCACACATGGCTGTACATTTCATGGACATATCACCTGTAACTATACAGGAACATACAGAGCATAGCTGTAGTTCCCTGAGTCTGTCAATACAGGCCATGAGTGTAGGTCCTCTGATCCTGCTATTTGGGAACGTTTGTAGGCATTGCATTTGGTGGACATGTCTAATGATATACATGCCATATGGATTGTTATATGATATTATAGTTGTTATGGGTGACCAGTAGAGAGGGAATATTACCTCTGTCAACATAGATATCAAATCTTATGTACTGTTAGCATTCAGCAGCCATGGACCTATCTTCCCTCTGCATGTGTGTAATGAATGTAGCCACCTGTATGTACAAAGGACAGCAACAGCTATGATATTTTCATGTATGTTGTATGAGTGTGGGATGTACATATCCAAAGCAGATACATCTAGGTCATATCCAGCCGTGAGGGTGTTGTTTACTGGTGTATAGCAACAGTCAACTGTGTTACTGCTGACAACATCCGAGGGACCCTGGTATGTGTACAACTGACCTGTTTACAAACAGTGGTATTATTGCATTGCATAATACATTATGCAACTGTGTCAGTACATGGGTACTTTGCACAGTTGATGTAGGGCTAGGTACATTCCACCAGTCAAAGGTTATTTGGTGTTGTACCATAATATTTCATACCACATTTATGGATGTGTGTTGGTAGTCTGAGGTCATGGTGGTGGATGTATATCAGGATACAACCTAGAATGCAGCTTTTGCCACTGTCACCTGTATCAGATTCATCTGTGATGAATTATGTTGGAGTAGTGGTCTTTACTTGTGAGTAGCCTTTATGCATATGTGGACACCACCACCTGGAGTGGTCCGTACCAGTGTTATGACCCACATGTCTGGATCTGAGTTATATGGTGGTAGTGCTATTGTACACTACAGAGCCTTCAGCCAGGTGTTCCTCACTGCACAGATGTCAGTATTCCCCATTGTCGGTTCTACATTGTGCAAATGGATTACGAAAGTCACACATCTAGCACTGGTTAGCATAAGCATCCAATGCAATTGTCTTGTAAGTGTCAGGGTGTTACTTCTGTGTTTAGGACATTTGCCTTGGAATGGCACTATATGGCTAACTGTGACGTAGGTATTATCTACACTCCCTTGAATCATGGATGCATGTGATCTGTGACAAAAGCTTGTCTTCTTAAAGTCATGTCATCCCGGAATGGCAGACACTGGACAACCTCATAATTACAGCAGGGCATTGGCTCATTGTTTTGGTCAAGCAGTTGCCACTCATACCATGACATCACTGCGAGTGGCAGTACTGTGCTTGGTATCAAATGCTATATCTAAGGTGACGGACAGCAGCAGACGTTGTGTAGATGACCAATGTCAGATATACTTAATGGAGCGGTCCTGCTGATAATGACAACTACTAACAGCCGGGTGAGGTCGTCTTGATACTTGTGCCTCAGTACCATTAGACAGTGGGGCTCACATATTATGCTTGCACATGCCACTGTTCCAAGTATAATGCCACTGTCCACAACCTGATATCATTGTATGCCTTTCAGGGCAGCAATGTGTGTGACACATGCTGTACTTTGCATCCACCTTTGTGTCCCAGTTAACCAGTTGTCTGTCACTTCCACACATGCATGATTGTGTATACTTCACATATATGTCAGTACTTCATGTACATGTATGCATGTGTATCACACAGCACAGATGCAGATATATAATTTATGTGCCACGTACAGGTATCTGTTAGTAAACCTGTATGATGTACATATATACTGACAGGATGTACATAGCTGTAAACCTGTGTGTTTACAATAGGAGTCCATTACAACATGTTCTGTACGTCTAAGTGTATGAGCATGCCTACTGTGGCCTTCTGTGGTTAGAATCAGAGTGCATCCCAAACAGCCCTGTGTTACTAAGTGTGTGAGCGTACCCACTGCCACCTTGTGTAATTTGAGTCAGTGCATCCAAATAAGCCCAGTGTATGAGCATGCCCAGTATAACCTTGTGTAGTTGGAGTCAGTGCATACCAAATGGACCTGTGCTACTAAGTGTATGAGCATGCCCACTGTCACCTTGTGTAATTGGAGTCAATGCATCCAAACAATTCTGTGTGTATGAGCATGACCACTGTAACACTGTATAGTGATAGTAGTTGTCCATTCCACAGATGGGCATACTCCAGTTCAGGCTTTTGTGCTACAACTATACCTCTCAGGCCTACCTATGTCTTACCTGAAGATGATGTGTCTTGTTTGTGCATACAGGTTGTAATGGACTCCTGCTTTAAACACACATGTTTACAGCTATGTACATCTTAATTGTCTGTATCCCTGTTGATGTCCTCAATCTTAGAAGGGCATTCTGACTGCCTTGAAATGTGTAATCTCTGTGGTGCATCTCGTAACTGCGTAGTACTGTAATAGTGATCTGTAGATAGGTAGGAGTTCTGATCCCACCACTGGCAACTGTGAGTGTGTGTGTGTTTGTATATGTGTCAGCAAATGCCTGAGTGTGTGTGTGTGTGTGTGTATTTGTGTCTGCATCCTGTCATGACAGTGGATTTTACTGCTTTCCAAAGGGGAACCACCTTTTGCTCTGGCCTTTATCCTTGTCATCTGCTAAACCACCCCCCCCCCACTGCAAGTAATCAGTCCTGTGATGTCCCCCAGCTCAGAAGCAGAATTAGATTAAGTGTAATTGTATGGGTTCTGTAGCACATACCCCAACTGCATACCACTCTGCTATTTACCTTTACATAGGCAAGACTTGTAAGCACAATACTGGCAAGTGTGTGTGTGTGTGTGTGTGTGTGTGTGTGTGTGTGTGTGTGTGTGTGTGTGTGTGTGACTACCTTGTAGCCAGACATACACATGTGTTATGTCTTTTAACATGCTGCACACCATGGTAGACATCTGTGGTGAGTGGAGTCTACAAATTATTACATAGTTAGGAATAGAAAAGAATAGACAGTCAAGAATGACTACTGTTGGGTATGTTATTTTCCTGTGCCAGTGTCGAGCAGTGACACAGAAGTGGTCCCCGGGGTGTATTTCCATACCCATCATTCCCCCACCCAAACTCCACAATCCCCGGGGTATATTTCCTTAGCCATCATTCCCCACCCCAAACTCCACATACACAACAACCTGGTGAACTGGTCTCTGGTGAACTTATTAAGATTTAAATGCTATAATACAAGAGTTGCCTCTGTTTTGTGTACACGTCAATTTCTTTGGAACCCTTCTGTATCACAAAGGGTGTTCAGACATGTTTATATATGTATGGCTCTAGCTGTGTCTGTGTATATGCATATATATATATATATATATATATATATATATATATATATATGTGTGTGTGTGTGTGTGTGTGTACACATCCCATAAGTGCATGTATGTATTTACTATTTATTTATAACAGTTGTACATATGTAGACTTGTCTATGTTGTTTCACAGAGTACAGTACATTCAAAGGTACTGTACATATGTACACAAAGTGACTGTCCCATTTGTTTTCAGTACTGTGTATTACCTGTAGTAAAATGTGTATTCTAAAAACCATGAAACATGTATACAACCCAGATGGCTTAGTAGTAAGTCCAGTGACTATGGTGTGCATGGTCCAGGGTTCAAGACCTGCAAGAGTTGTTAAGAATGTAATTTAGGACTGAATAAGGCACATTTAAGCAGTAATAAATGGGTGTAAATGTGTTTTTGCGACAGTAAACAGCGGGTACGCACAGTTAAAAGACATGTAAAACTTGCAGTGCACTTGAAATGCCCTTCTTTGGTAATCCTGCTGATGTCATTCATTGTGACATACACCTTTGGGGAACAAGTACTTCAGTAATGTCTGTGGCGCGTACTATATCTGCATACTGCTGTAGTGTAATAAACTAGTTAGGTAGGGGTTCAAATACCAGATATGACAGGTGTGTGAGTGAGTGTGTGTGTGTGTGTGTGTGTGTGTGTGTGTGTGTGTGTGTGTGTGTGTGTGTGTGTGTTTGTGTGACTTGTATCCTCTGTAGTGGTGGTTGTAAGTGTGTGACACCTGTGAGCAATGTGGAGGGGATTTTGCATATATTTAATGTTGGCCATACTCTATATCACAATGTCAATCATACAGGGATAACAGATGTACATTAGCTGTGAGGCTGGGGTGCAAAACCATACCCATACATGTGACATCAAGGCCAGCCAATCACAGTTAGCAACCCCACTATTACCCAGAGCACACACTCAACCCATGTGTCATACGCACACACACATGTCTAGGCAACAGCCAATATGTGGGGTAGTACACTGCATATTGGCCACTGATAGTAACTATGAAGTGATAGCAGTGGGCTGCAGAGGGCATGTCACCCTGGCCATCTGTCCAATATGCACGTACATGCATACAGTGCACCTCCACCATGTTCCCCAGTGGACACCTGCACCACCTGTGGTGCCTTCACATGTGACTCACAACGGACATGCCATGCCTGACAACATGCTTGCAACTGCTCTACAGTGCCTTAATCACTCTGTATCCATCGGCTCTTGTTCTGCCTAGCAACAAAATAAACAACCTCTGCTTAGATTGAACCCAGGACCATGCATGCCATAGCCAAAGTGATTTACCTCTAAGCCATCTCTGATATGCATAACGCTGCATTCACAAACTTATCATCCGGCCCAGTCATTCAGCAGTACAGAGTATGTATTCTAACATGCAGATGTATGTGTGTGTGAAAATATATTAATGTCTACACAGATACAAATGTATGTGTGTGTGTATGTATGTATGTATATATATATATATATATATATATCTAGAGAGAGAGAGAGGTATATATATATATATATATATATATATATATATATATATATATATATATATATATTTATATCTATATTGGTATATACAGGCATACATCTGTGGATAAGGTGGGAACATAGCAGAAACATATATATCCACATGTACCATGAATGGGGTTGACAGGCACAAACAACATACGTCATGCACGAATAGGTATTCCCCCCACAGCAAAACATGTCTGACCTGCAGTACACTGCCAACTGTTGCAGATCCCATAACCAGGAACTTACACCACAAGGCCACAAGATGTTAACAGTACCCCATCCCACCTGTATGATTTCAGGCTGGTATCAGTAACATATCATGCAGTACAGTCGGGCTCATAATGACTTCCATTTTGCAGTCATATGTTACCTTTGTTAGCCAGAGTCACGTACTGTTGGCCTGTAATACAGAGATGTAGAATTCAAACAATAGTGGTCCCAGGACTGAATCCTGAGGTACTCCACCTGCCACTTGTCTGGGGATGGATTTGGAGACAGTTACACCTACAGTTTGGGTTCTGTCAGTAAGTCATGTGGCAAACCATCGAGTGGCATAGGGATGTATCGCCGGATTAGTGTGTTAATCTATGTTTCCAGACTGGTGTATGGTATTGAAGGGCTTGACGAGGTCCACATAGGTGTTGTGGACTGCCTTACCCTCTTCAACAGCTATGCAGATTGAGTCATAGCAGACAATCCGTTTCAAGATGCAAGACTGGCCCTCCATGAGCCCTATCTGTGTGGGGTCCAGTGTTTGAGGGTTGCCAATGTCTGTGTTCCAAACTTCCCTGATATTGCATTCCATGGCCATGCAAATCAGGCTCGTCACACTGATGTGACAGTAGTTCCATGGATCCAAGGTGGATCTCCCTTTGTGGAGTGGGATAACTGCAGCTGTGTGCCACTCAGTGGGCACCAGGCCTGATGCAAGATTATGATTACACATGACAGTCTGGTCCCATGGATGATGTATTGTTAGCTGTAGATAGTGCGGTTTCTGCCTGTGGCCATGATTACTGGCCAATGGAACTCTGTTCATATTGCCATTGGCCCTTTTGGGGGTGAGAGGGGGTGATTGTGGCACTAAACCAATTCGCCAGGATATTGGCACAATCCATGGGAGCAATCTATGTAATGTCATTCTGTCCTAGCTCAGAGCACTTCTCAGCATTGCCTGTTAGATTCAGGACATAACTATAGAATGGTGTGTGGTTGTCTGTGGAATCTGTGGTGATTTTAGTTACATAACCAGCTTTGGAGAATTCCATGGTGGATCTCAACATCTTACTGTGGCTGGTAAGGGAGTTGTTTGCATCCTTGGAGTATCCTTTTTGCTTCAACAGTATCTACCTTCTGTTGTATACTCTGTTAATGGCAGGAGACCACCAGACTGGCTTGCTTATTTGGGAGGTGAGCATTGTGGTTCCATATGGGATGTCCGGAATCATGCACAAGTGGATATGCTCATACAGTACCTTAGCATACGATTCATCTGTAGACCTGTCAGCTCCTGTCTCCATGGGTGTCACAAACATTGTCACTTCTGCCTTGTGTAGCATGAAGCTGGCTTTGGGGAGGGCTTTTATGGACAACTGTATATACATTCCTTTCATGTGTTCACTTTGATTAGCCTATACTGGGATTACTGTGGTGAAACCTCAGTCTCGTGTACTGTTGTGATGGCTTAGTGGTTAGTTACTGTGACTATAATGTACAGTGTCCTGGGTTCATGACCTGCAAAGGTGGGGTATTTTTGTTCGGCCAGGACAGCGATTAATGCATACAGACTAATTGTGGAAATTAGGTTAGTCACACTTAATTCAATGCAAATGCCCTACATTGACAATCCTGCTGATGTCAATCACTGGGGAGTATACCTTTGGGGAAAAGAGTACTCTAGCAATCTCTGTGGTGCATGCTATAACAGTGTAATGCTGTAGTGTGATATAGAACTCTGGTATGGGTTCTAGTCTCACATATGGGAGTTGTGGATTCTTTGGTGTCTGTTCCTATGCCTGTGTAGAGAGTGCTGCATGTTTGGCTAGTCACACTCACTACGATTCATTGGTCCTACCTTGGCAATCCTGCTGATGTCACCCACATAAAAATACACCTCTGGGACTGCTGTAACCCGGTAATCTCCGTAGCGTGTCCTATAACTGCGTAATGCTGTAGTGAGATAAACTAGTTTGGTAGGTGTTCTAATCCCAGACTTGGCAACTGTACGTGTGTCTGTCTGCCCGAGAAGGGAACAGTGCTTTTTAGAGTGCTCACACTCCTTACAATTCATATACTCAACTTTGGCAAGGCTGCTGATGTCACCCACCTAGAAATACACCTCTGGAAATGCTGTAACCCAGTAATCTCCGTAGCACGTCAGGTAACTGCGTACTGCTGGAGTGTGATTTAGAACTGTGGAGGGTTCCAGCCACAACCATGGCAGTTATGTATGTTTTGTGTGTGTTTCAATGTCTATGTAGGGAGCAATGCATTATAGCCTACTCACTCGCAGGACATTTACAATGCCCTACTTTGGTAATCCTGCTAATGTCATTCCTTGTCAAATACACCTTTGGGGAATGAGTTCCCTAGTAATCCCCATGGTGCGTCCTATAACATCTCCATGCAGTAGTGTGATATAGATCTTGGCCATGGGTTCTATACCCACACATGTCAGTTGTGGATGTTGTGGATGTTTTGTGTGTGTCTCACTGACTGTTTTGTGAGCAATGCATTTAAGGCTACTCACTTGCAGGAAATTTGAAATACCCTACTTTGGTAAACCTGCTGATGTCATTCCTTGTGAAATACACCTTTGGGGATGGGGTAGCCCAGTAATCTCTGTAGCGCATGCTATAACTGAGTAATGCTGTAGTGTGATTAACTAGTTAGGTAGGTGTTCTGTTCCGAGACATGGCAGGTGTGTGTGTGCGTTTGTTTGTTTGTGTGTGTTTGACAGTCATATCCTATGTGGAGGTGACTATGTGTGTCTAACTACTGGACATGTTGAGGAGTGGGTTTTGTAGTTTTCCTATATGGTGGCCATATTATATGTCACAATGTCTACCTCATGAGGATTACAGATTTCAATCAGCCAAGAGACTGGGTTGGCAAGCCATACCCCTACATCTGGCAAAAGGCCTGGTGCACAAAGTAAGCAACCCTACTATTACCCAGAATACGGTCTGAACCCGTGTGTCATACACAAACACACTTGCCTAGAAAAATACCGCTATGTTGCTAGTACCCTGCACATTGTTGACAGATAGTAAGCATGGTGTGATTGCAGTGGGCTGCAGAGGGCATGGCACCCTGTCCACCAGTACAATAGGCACATAATTGCGGACAATGCCCCTTCACTATGTTCCCCACTGGACACCTGCAACATATGTGGTGCCATCAAATGTGATCCACAAAGGACATACAATGCCTTACACACATGCCCTGTATGGAAGGATGCCACTGACACCAGGGAATACCTGTATCATGCTATCAATGCAGGTGCAGGGTCAACCTGCTGTCTATTAGCAGGTCCTGCCACACCAGGCCAGGATTGGCACATCTGATGATAACAGTCTGTGTACATAACGTGCCAGGCAAACCAGATACACTTAAACATGTCACTGTACATTAATGTGGGAGACGGGCACATCCCAGGCAATGTCTATGTCAAACACAGACATGGCATGCATTGCAAAGCAATGGCCACACACAATAGTAACCAGGATGACAGGACGGTTAATACAGTGCCCATCTGTGTGGGACATTGCAGACTCTACACCCCTGAACCATACTGCAGACCATTGTCAGGTGGCCTGATGCCAAGGATTACCCCTCACCCAGCCTTGTACAGCCATCCACTACACAGCCATGGAACAATGCACATATGCATGTCAGTACTGGTACCTTGTGTCTGCATGTGGGGTATGCTGTTCCCAACCACAGTCACACCCAGTATAACTCCCATTGGCATACTGACTATCACACACGTTCACATGCCCTAGCCCATGAACCTCAGGATAACCCCTGTGATGCTTGTAATACCTGTGCATTACCGTAGTGTGGCAAACTTAGTAGTTAGGAAGTGTATTTGTGAGCCTGCCAAAGTGTGCCAATGTGTCTGAGTCCCTTAGAGAGTGTGGCTGTGTTGACAATGAAATCTGTTCATGTGGACAGCCATTTGTGCTACACCTAATGTATGTTTACTATATCTCTGTTGCAGATGTCACTCACCAGTACACATATATGTTCTTACAGCACACCAACATGTCAGTTATGTGGCACATGGAGTAAGTGCATGCACTTGTAATAGTAATGGCTAGTCAGTCAGAGGTTTGAACCCCTGTACTGGTAGGTGTGTGACAGGAGATGCTTAGGTTTTCGTCTCCCAGCCCTTCTCTGCTGTACTTTGCCTCTGTCTGTCCCTCCCACACACTCTCTGGTGGATATGGAGATGTATACCTGCTCAGCAGAAGCTTGTGTTTTGTAAGTGATGGTCATGATCAGGTGATGGCCTCTGCACCTATTGCAGTCCTCCTCTAGCTGATTGCATGTGGAACAGCTGTGGTGACATTCTCATAGCCAATTGCATGGAAACACAGTACAATATCTAGGAACATCATGTTTGTGTTTGCCCATGACAGTCGCTGTGAGTGGAACCTGGATCTGGTGTTTGGTAAACAGCATCACAGATGATATCTGGATATTCCTCAAACAATATAAAATGCGGAAAATAGCGTAAAGGCAGGAGTGTGATGTGCCAGACATGACTGCAGCATGTAAGTGTAGCTATGCTTCATTCAGACTACTGCCAGTTTAACAGGTTGTGTGTGGTAATGGCTAGTCTGCATGTTTTAATAACTGACAACACAGTGCTCTGTGAGGAAACCTCCATCTCTAGGGTCATCTGTGGACTGGTCAGTGTGTGGAATCATTTGTTTCTTGTGTTACTCACAGAACACACATCTGTGAACTGCAGAAGTATAGTGTGAGGATTGCAGTCAGTACACTGTGACAGTGATGAGAGTTACTGACATCGCATCCCTGATTGGACATGCATCACATGAAACAGTGGTATGACAGTCACTGTCTGAGGTTATCACAGTGACATGCCAATAATGGGCCACTGTTCATAGCTGCAGTCACAAGTCATCTACGCTTTGGACAGATGTCATGCAGTATATATGCATGTGTTGTGCTCCCTCTGCAAATGTATGACATCTGTTGTCTTGGGTTAATGGTAATATCTATGCATGCTGTTATAAGTAACCCTGAATGCTGTTGACTATTACTAAGCCTTATCTGTGTTAAAACTGCAACACCATAGGCTGTATGGGATTGCAGGTCCCGGCGGAACCACCTGTCCCACTTCAGCTGGCCATGGCACCAGGCACCAGCACATCTGGGGCCCAGCCTTGGATCTCCACCTCTGTTAGCTCTGCACCACCTTCTGGTGGATCCACCACTGAGGATGGGGCTTGCCCCCCCCCGGGAGCAGGTCCAGACAGGAACTTGTCAGCCATCATATGGTCCAGGCCTTGGTGCTAAGGGATCTCAATAAGGGGTTTTGAGGCCAGCTATGCCAGCTCGAGGGCAGAGTGGCACAGAGGGTGAGCCTGCCCCTCCTAGACAGCTCCCAGCACAGCCACCTTTGGGGCTGTGAAGTTGCAGTGGTGGCTGCCCATGGGTGGGGACCTCTGTCCCACTGTTTCCATTTGGGGGCTTATGGGCTTGTGACTGCCAAACACCCCTCCCCGTCCAAGGTGTTCCCCACCACGTGTCATATACCGCCCCTGTATGCTGTCTTTTTCTGTCATCCTACCCAACCTATCCTCCACGAGCATACCTACTCTCCTTCCCCAACATCCCACTCTCACCTTACAAAAACAGAAACAAAAGGCCAATCTGTTCCCAGAACAACTTTTGCCCCATACATAGCTGTCCATTTCACACATGTGTCCACTGGACACATGTAACCTTTTTAATTTGCATCACAACATACTACTGTTGTCCTCACCCCTCTCTCATGCACACGATCCTGGTCTGCACATGATTGCTAAAGGTTCAAGGTACACATGATGCAGATGACCCCAGTGTACACACGACACTACCGGTCCCTCTATGGTTACCCCTTTAACATTTTAATGATGTTGCACACAGCACCTTGCAAGAGTACTGTTCTCACATTATGATTGGACAGGAACTGTTTTGTTAATGTAAATAAAATGCTCAAAGTAATGTATTTGGGCAATGTACAAATGTTTGCGTGTATTAATGACACATGTCTGTCTGAGGGAGTCTTGATATTATATAGGACAACACCACTACATAATATAGGAGTTGCTGGTGTTTTCCTTTTCATTCTTTTTTAATGCTTTGTTGTCATGTGGTTTGTTCTTGATATATCTATATCTATGTATGTATATATATCTGGACATACACACACATACATCTACATAATGAAATACATTTCCTATACTGTTGAATGACTGTGCTGGATGATATGTTTGTGATTACATCAGATGTCTGTACATCTTCCATGGCTTAGTGGTAAATCACATTGGCTGTGGTGTGCAGGGTTCTGGTTTCGAGCCTTGCAGAGGCCGTATATTTTGTTGCTGGGCAGAACAAGGGCCGTTGGATACGGAGTGATTATGGCACTTTTAAGCAGTTCAGCGGGTGTGAGTGGGTTTGTGAGATGGTAAGCAGTGCTTACTTGGTTACAGTTCCTTACACTTAGTCACATTCTTGATTGCTTAACCTGTGTAGGCAGTGCTTACCCCTGCGCAAACAGGCAGAAACCCGTTCACTGTTGCTTAAAGTGCTTACTCCCGCTTACCGCCACGCTAATTTCTTTAAAAGAAAAGAAAAAAGGGGTGATAGAAAAATGGTGAAAAAGGGACACAAAGAGGGAAAGACAGCCAAGGTAGCTAGGGATGTGCAGGAAGGGTGTAGGGAAGGTCCATAGCTGTCCATTTCTTCTACAGCAATGGCTGTGCATATGCAATAAATTTGGCGGTACATTTGGACACTCACAACCCTGAGGGAGGGATGAGGACAACAATAGTATGTTGTGATGCCAATTAGAAATGTTTACATGTGTCCAGTGAACACGTGTGTGAAATTGACAGCTATGTATGGTGTGTACTTTTTTCGCGGGAACAGATTGCCCTTTTTTCTTTTCTTTTTAGGTGAGAGTGGGATGTTGGGGAAGGAGAAGAGTAGGTATGATCAGGGAGGTTAGGTTGGGTAGGATGACAGACAAGACAAACAAGACGCGTACAGGGGCGGTATATGACATGTGGGGGGGGGGACACCTTGGACGGGGAGGGGTGTTTGGAAGTCGCAAGCCCATGAGCCCACAAATGGATACAGTGGGACTGAGGTCCCCACCCATTGGCTGTCACCACTGCACCTTCACAGCCCAGAAGGTGGCTGTGAAGGAGGGGCAAGCTCACCCTCTAGTTGTGCCACTCAGCCCTCAAGCTTGCGTAGGCGGTCTCGAATCTCCCTGTCGAGCTCCCTATGCACCACGGCACGGACTGTACCACTAGTGACAGGTTCCTGTCCGCTCCCACTCCCAGGGGGGGCGAGCCCCATCCCCTGTGGCGGTTCCACCCGAAGGTGGTGCAGGGCCAACGGATGAGGACGTCCCAGGCTGGGCCCCAGATGTGCTGGTGCCTGGTGCCATGGCCAGCTGAGGTGGGACAGGTGAGTCCACTGGGATCGACCTTCCCATACGAGCTATATTATAGCATGTTTAAGGTAGATATGGGTTAGTAATAGTCAACAGCATTCACGATTAGTTATAACAGCATGCATAGGTTTTCCCATTACACAGGGCACCAGATATAAAATAGTTGCAGAGCAGGCAGAACACATGCATATATCGGTAAACAGTGGCCATTACAACAACATGTGCAGGTTTCATTGATGGCAACAGGCCACCAATATGGGAGTACTTTAACATGGCACATGCATAGAAACAGATGTAGATATTTATAAACCAATAGGACATATGTCCCAACAAAGGTTAGAGTGTAGACATACCAAATGAGTTGTGTAAATCGGTTATTTCTGCACATATGGTAGGTGAGAGAGTTCAATTAATAACTAATACATCCTTGTAGTTTTCACAGCGTTAAGTAGTCCTGCAGTGGTCTGTCCCTTTACATGTATTATTACACTACCCACTGGCATTATATTGTACAATGGTATGTTTGTAGATTAGTATGTACAGGACCTGTGTCTTATGTACAGGCTTGACAAGATGCAGGTGTTAATGCAACATGTTTTGAGACTGCTCTCATACACTTTGGGTGAGATGCTGGGATGACAGGTATGTTTCCATGTACATTCTCTGACAATGTACAAGTCTGACTATCAGTTGTATGTCATTAACAGCTGCTTACATTTCTTGGATCATCACACTAATTTGTCAGGGGAACAGGGCAAAATGCAGGTGATGTGGGCCATTTATCAGGACATACTTGGCAGATTGGAACAGTTGAGGGGGTATGAATATACATTCCACTCTCTATTTAAGCATTCTAGCAAAATCTGTACAGTTGTTAAGTGTAAATATGCATACAGCTTTCTCTCTGAACATTCTAACAGACTATGTGCAGTTGTGTGGAATGATTATGCATACAACTTACTAGCGCTCCTGGGATCCAAAGCCCTGCTGTGTGTGACAAAAGAATTACAGTTAAGATCACTGTACACTATGCTATCAGGCAATTGTTGTGAGGTTTTGAAATGTATTTTGTGTAATATGACTGACCTGTTTGCACTTCCAACATTGTTATACAGCACTTCATACACAGTAAACAGAAGCAATGCAGGAGTTGCACCTTTATTTGCAGCATATTACACACAATTCTGTATACTGGTACAACACTTTCGAGGCTCTTACATTTTATTTATTATGACAGTATGCAGGCTATTTACTAGCCTGCCTTCGCGGCTGCATCCTTTGCAGTCCTAGCATCATAGGCATGCTGGTTTTGCAGCCGCACGTTCATCTGTAGCTGTCAGTGAAGTACAGTGATATTAGCCATGCCTATACATAGGTATACACAAGCTAGGCAATTATTAACTACGTAGTGGAAGGAGTACTTGCACTCAGTTCTGGGGGCATTCTGCATCTGCCTTGCTTCCTGGATCCACTGTTCCAGGACATCCCCCTCCGCCCACTTCACAGGTCTGCATGGTGGTGCCTGACCTGCTCACCAGTCCGGGGATACTCTGTGGCACTAGTGAGGTCATGGCGAGACTGTCCCAGGCCTCCGTTTTGTACTGCAAGCTCCTGGTACTGGCCCTGCAGTAGTCTCATGTCATGGTGCTTTTACCAGAAGTGATACCATGAATCTGGACTCCTGGATGCCCCAGCGTTGTGCTCTAAAGCGAGTGCCTTCTCCCACTCCAGCCATTCTGCCTGCAGGGGGATGCTACAACCAGTTAGGAGCCGTATTCCTGCATTTTTAGGTTTTAAGTAGGGCGGATTCATGCACTTTTCGAAATTGGCGGTTTAGAAAAGAGCTAAGCTATGGGCACACCTGCTTACTTAAGGTTGACACTGCTTAAAGAGGTGTACCTGTGGGCATATTGTTATGGCTTCCCTACACATTGCTTACAATTACTTAGTTGGGCTGTGCTGTGGTTAGCATTGCTTATTGGTTATCTAGCATTATATTTGCCTTTTGTCAACAATGTCTTATTCATTACAGGTTATATATGTGTCTGGTATTACGTGATTCATGTGTACGTACACTGTATGGGGTCCTGAGGGACAGCAAAATCCTTATTACTGTGACACCTCGACTCTCTGTTTACTGCAGTACTCCAGTTCACATATTTATGGTCTGTGAAGCTTATAGAACATTACACTATACATAGATTCAGTTTACATGTTTGATTTGATTTCCCTGTAGTGAGGATTAGTTTGTTGATACCTCCTTTATATGTATTGCTATCGTGGCATAGTGGTTAACTACTGTGACTGTAATGCACAGAGTCCTGAGTTCTAGCTTTGCAGAGGTTGTTTATTTTGTTGCTGGGCAGAACATGTCGTTGGGTACAAGCGTGATTAAGCACTTTAAAACAGTCGTGAGTGGGTGTGCGATCGGTTTGTCTTGGAGCTAAGCAATGCTAAACTCCAGTTACAATTTTCTTACACTCAGCTTCTACTTTGCTTAATCTGTGTAAACAATGCATATCTGACGTTATCAAACTTTAAGCTTAACGCTTTATTATTGGTGCTTATATATGCTTACTACTGCTTATTTCTGCTTAAACCTGCTTACTAGTGCCTTATTCATTTATGACACTTGCGACACATCACTCCAGTTCACTTTTAATTGTTATTATGCAGGTTATACAGCAGACAGATGTCAAAATATGTTCATATGCAGCAGATTACCAATGGAAAAATGGTATGTGCTGCAGTGGGATTCGAACTGGGAATGTCTGTTAAGTTAGGAGGATGCTCTAACCACTACACTATTGCTGTGCTGCTTCAAGCTTGCATATATATACCCTAGTTCCCCAAACACCCACCCCAACACTTCACTGACATAGCAGTCATCCATTCTCCAGTTGGATACATGGTGTATCCACACCACTACTCATTGGCCACTCCCTGCTCCTGTCGAGAAAGCCCATCCCATGGGCTGACTCACTCCACGTATCTCAGCCATCCCAACCTTTTTTAGTCCACAAACATTGTGGTGAAATGAGTGACCAATAGGACACTATTAACAATTTTTGGGTTGCCCCAAAATGGGGGACACATGTCTTTATTTCAAGATTAGACCCCCTATTCCTATATATCAAACAAAAGATATATCCTTAATGCCCCAGTAATTTACCCGGTTTTACCAAAATCACCTTATCAGCTTTGCTGAATGACCTCCCAACATATACTGTACAACACCTATCTCAGATACGAAAAAATAATATCTGCCATTGAAGACTTTGCATTAATATCAAACTATAAAATAAATCTTAATAAAACCAACATATTCCCTTTAAGAACTCCGAAACCTTTCTCACTTTTACCATTGATAGGCCAATTAAAAGCTGAAGAAAAGGTCAAATACTTAGGAATTACATACTCTACAGATAATTAAGATTTTTAACTCAATAATATTAAACAAAATTGGGAACAGATTTTAGCCGATCTAAAGGTGGAAAAATTTGAAATTACCACCACTAGCAAAAGTTTTGATTATTAAAATGAATGTCTTGCCTAGGCTATTATACATTTTCAGGTCTGCACAGTTACTAATACCCAAAGAAATATTTTAAACAAATATATATACCACGGGATTAAGCCAAATTTATTTGGGAACCAAAAAAAAGTAGAATATCTTATGATAAACTGATGACCCCGAAAAGCAAGGTGGACTGGATCTCCCTAATTTTGAGATTTACTACTTAATCATAAATGCAAAATAGAACTTTAAGAATTGCAACTTATACGATCACGCCACAGCAATAATTGGTCCCCACACTGGTTAAAGATATGTTTTTAAATATATTAAAAATCTGAATATTAATCCCAAATCATTGCCCTTTTTAAACAGGAGACAACACTAAAACATATAATATAATGGAACCCATCAAAAAATTATATAAAATTAATGCAAAATCTCATTAGATCAGTAAATCTCTTTCAATGCACATGATGATTCTACAACCCTTCCACAAAAATCCCACTTAACTTGCAAATTTGATAACCAACTAATAGACCTGAAAAGATTCCCACTTATAATAAACTTATCATTACAAGATATATATCCATACATAAATTGTTCGGCTCATGAATTAAGACAGCAAATGGGTCTTCCCAAATCTTATCTATTGATCTTGAGACAGATTAAAGAAATATCTACAAATTACTTTAAAAATCTAAACCTCATTAAAGAAGAATTAACAAATTGTATATCACTATGGCAAGCCCTTTTACAAAACACCAAATTTATAACATGCTCATACAAATTGATAAAAGACATCAAATATCAAAATCAGCTACTCTTAGCTAAATACTGGAAAGAAAAATTGCCACTGGTGGAAGAAAACAAAATAGCACAGGCAATTAATTTAACGATAAAATCCATTTCCTTCAAAGCTATCATTCACCCAACTCATGATATACAGTGATGCTTACTATACACGCCTTAGCTTGCATAAATTTAACCCTCGAATTCTCCCAAAGTGCCCACATTGCAAAGATGAAACTGCTGACCTTTTGCATATGTTCTGGAGCTGTAAATGTATAAATAAACTTTGGAACTCACTGAAAATACAACTCCAAAAGATGGGATATCAAACAACAAGCGCTTACTTGGGAATTTATGGTATTACATATCCCCCAAATAACCTATCTAAAACCCAAATTACCATCCTAATAAATATTTCTTATGCTAATGAAACTTTACATAGCTACTAACTGGCTGACCCCATCTAAAACCTCATGTGGGGAAAACTTTTAGGACCTTAGCGATAAAGCACATCTTAGCCCACAAATACATATTAAATAAACAAAACAAAAGCCCTACAACTTGAAAACATGGAACAAATATTTAATATTATACTGGCATAAAACATAGAAGCCTGAACTACCTTCAATATACACAATACAAAACATGTAACAATATTTGAAACTACACATCTGAAGTGAGATTTACTTCATTTGTTCTGCAACCTGTGGGTCTCAGGATCCAGACTGGCAGCTTTCCAAGCTTCAAGATCCGAGCTCTAGCTCCTCCTCTATCCACAATCCCCTGTCACTTACCACACTACCTCAGATCGTTTTTGGTTGCGTGGCTTGAATAACAAGTGTCTTGAGAAGAGCTCCTGGGCTTAGACAGGGAAGTGAATAAGAGATTTTCTTAAAACTTTAATAAGTTAAAAGAAGAATATTTAGAGTGTTTTCTCTGCCCATTTTTGTTTTCGGGATTAGTTTTTTATTCAAGTTAAACCTTCCTAGTTGTTTAAGAAGTGTGAGGTGTGTGTGTTAGCAAAATGGCCGAAGGCCATAAAGCTTATTTTTTTCAAAGTGCACTCGGGTGTGGCCATAAGCTTTCTCCTCAGCTGATGGCCACACTCAGCGCTCAGATATATCTACTGGGGTTGGTCCATTTGTCTCTCAGACTGCCAGGGTTTATGCGCGGCCTTCAACCCCGGGCTGTGCAGGGCCAGGAGGAACAGGCTTATTCTGGCAGGATTGCTTTCCCCTGGAGGAGACCTCTTCACTCCCTCTCCCTCCAAGGTGCAGGCTGCCCAAGGTAGCTTGGGCACCCCTGATTCCCTCGACTCAGAGCTGGGACTCAACCTCCCACTACTGCCTTGAGTCACGAAGGAAGTTCAGTCCTTCTCCTTCTAGGGGAAAAGCACAGGAGTAGAGAAGCACAGACACAAGAGAGGCGAGCCGAGCCTCATCCCTCGGCTCCGCCTTCAAAAATTGTTAAATGTCAACGCCTCTGAGGGTGTCTGGACCTTCTCCTTCTCGGCTCCAGTCTCCTTCCATTCTCAACAGAGCCGGAGGAGGAACTCCTATCACCCTCGAGGAGGGCCGTCAGTTGACCCTCCAGGCCCGCATCTATGACCTCCCTCTAGATCTACTAGGTCTCTCTCCGACGCTTACGATATGGATAGTGATGATGCATCGGTTTTTGCAGACCCAAATGCAGATGGGGGTGTCCTACCCCTCCACAGGGGAGTGCAGCTTCAATATTTACCCCGATTTCTCCTTCTTTCAACCCGGATCCAGGTTTTGGAGTCTTCGGATCAGCAGGCCCTTTCAGGAGTCGAGGTTTTGTCTGGAAGTAGCCGGTGGC
Organism: Protopterus annectens; assembly: GCF_019279795.1. Taxonomy (NCBI): domain Eukaryota; kingdom Metazoa; phylum Chordata; order Ceratodontiformes; family Protopteridae; genus Protopterus; species Protopterus annectens. Next base: position 396,453,233 of record NC_056743.1, on the reverse strand, counting down.
CCAAGCCTTCTCGACACCGACCATACCCTCGAGAGTATCTCAGATCCGAGCTCTTGGGGCCGTGGGTGGGCGTCGGATCTCTGTGGGAGTAAGGTGCATCTTTGGCACGCCTATGTTGGAGAAGCACCTCCATTTCACGATCCGATGGCCCGGCTCTGACCCCCGATCCCTATCTCCGGAGCAGAGGAGACTGCTCGGGGCCAGAAGAGGAGTAGTTCTCCTGCCTGAGGTAGTGGAGAGGGTACTGTCGAGGTCTTCCAGGTCCCCGACTTCGGGCTTTGAGATCCCTCCACTCCCCCATTGCATATGGGTCCAACTTCCATCATCGCCAACTTCCATGGACAGCCTGCTCCAGACCCTTCCAGTTGGTTCCCCGGAGGAACAAGAGGCGTTAGCCGAGCCCTCTTCTGACAGTCCACAGAGAGGTGCCTGCGTAGCGGGCGTAAGGAGCATGGACTCCCAGTCCGTCACCACGAATCTGGACTTACAGGAAGGAAGGTTCCCCAGGTCACCCCGAGGATGTCTTCTTTGGGGGCATCATGGAAATGTTATTGGGGGTCTGCCAAAACCTTCCTGGATGAGTCCATTATTTCTGGAGGCGTTTGAAGCCGGGCCCATCTACCTTCTGAGTGTCCCCGGCAGATCCCCTGGTAGATCTCCTGACTACAGGGCAGCGGAATCGACACCCGTGGAGCCTATCCCCATACCAGCGGGATAAAATCCTTAGCCCCTTCAGATAGGCAGGCTTGGGCCAAGGGTTTCCAAAGTTGATGCCATGTTGCTGGCTGCAGCACTAGAGAGAACTCTCAGGAGAGCTGCAGTCCACCCGCCAGGACAAGGTCCAGGCTGGACATTATAAGGAAGCCAGACCTTTGCTTCAGCAACCTTCTCTCTTTAGAGAGCTGAATTGGCATGTCATCAGGCTGCAGCGGATTTGATCAAGGAATACCTGCAACTCCACCTGAGTCCATGTGGGTTGAGGACAAAACCTTATTTCTCGACATGTGGCCCACTCTCAAGTCCATTTCAAATCGTCCATATAGCTGCTGTCTTATGCTACGGAGAGGGAGCAGCAAGAATTGGCCGGGGCAGGTGTTGTCTTGAGACATCGCGCCTGGCTCCGTCTTTGTAATTTAACGGAACCTTTCAGGCGTCAGCAGCGAATGCACCCTTTGGCTCTTAAGCTTTTTGGCAGAACCCGATGCAGCGATACACTAGTCAAAGCGAGAAGGGCCGGGGAAGGCGGCTGTCTGCCGTCAGTCCTTCTCGAGCTAACGTTTCCTTTTCAAGGAATCAGAGGCCAAAAGAAGCTGGTTCCGCAGAATGTCAGCAGTCTATCCGCTTAGGACTCGCACCAAAGGCAGAGGAGAATATGGTGGGCCTTGACCCAGAGGCAGAGGGGACAGCGTAACCCGGTCTAGGGAGCCTTTCTCCAAGACCCGGCGCATCAGCCCTGAGGGGCTTACCACTGTCAGCTCTGGAGGCAGTCGGTGCCCCGAAGCACCTGGTGTGGGAGTCCATCATGAGCGATCGATGGGTGCTCCGAATTATATCAAGAGGCTACAAAATTCCCTTCCTATTTTGTCCTCCCTCAGGTAATTACGCCTCCCTGATGTCCCACCCAATGGCGGTGACATAGAGATTTCAAATTTGTTAGAAAAAACATCAGCGGGTCCCCCAGACCAATCCGGAGGGGTACTACTCAAGGTTCTTTTTTGTGCCAAAAGATGGGGACCTCAGGCCCATTCTAGACTTGTCCCCCCTGAACATGTTTGTCCCCAAAGAAAATTCGGATGGTCACTCTACAATCTATTCTCCCCCTTTAAAGCAGAGAACGACTGGATGTGCTCTATAGACCTCACCCTACTACCACATCAACTTTGTACCCGGGGACTATGTGCTGTCTCTTGCCAACAGGGGATCTCAGTCAACATACCCAAAACCTTTCTTCATCCTGTGCAAGCATTAGATTTCATAGGAGCCAGGCTCGATTCCCGATCTTCTCGGGCCTTCTTGACCTCTGACAGGCTGTCCAGCCTCTCACTCCAGGTTTTGGCTCTTCGCCCCAAAACTCTGCCGGGGGTTAGTCCTGAGAGCACTAGGCTCGATGGCAGCGGGGTATTGGCCCTCTCTCCATGCTCGCCTAAGGATGCATATATTACAGAGGGGCACTCCCAAATTCAATGGTCACTGTTACTCCACCCATTGAACACTCCTATCCCCTGAGCAGAGTTTGCAGGAATCCCTCCTTTGGTGGCTTCACTCCCCAGAACTCAGGCAAGGGAGACCCTTTTGATCCCCAAGGTCACGTTAACCACGGATGCTTCTCCCCGGGGGGGGGAATTGTTTGGGCAGAAACGCCCCAAAAAAAAGTGGACCTTTGTTAAGCCTTGCACATAAATGTTCTGGAAATGAGGGGGCTAGCGTTGCAGGCTCTCCAAGACCTTCTACCTCTAGGAATAATTGCAATACAGACGGACAATATGTCAGTGGTCTGGTATATAAACAAACAAGGGGAACCAGATCCTACCCTCTTTTAGAAGCCATGAGAGTTTGGGAATGGGGATATCCACCAACCGCTTTTTGATAGCAATGCACATTCCGGGACGATCCAACATTCTGGCAGACAAATTGAGTTGAGTAATTCTCAGTCCTTACGAGTGGTCTCTCAATCCGAAAATTAAGGGAAAATTTTTCCCCAAGGGGGTTTGGCCCCCGCGATCTTTTGCTACCCCCAAAACACAAAATGCAGCGAGTTCTTCTCAATTCTTCCCCAGAAGGGGGAGAGGCCTCTGATTCATGCTTGGCCTCCCGGTCTACTTTTTGCTTACCCCCCCGCTCATGGCAAAGTTCATTCAGAAAGGGATGGTTGGGGAGCAAAATTATCCTCATAGCCCCATTCTGGCCTCCCCAAAACTGGTTTCCATACCTGCGGTCTCACAGTCTTTCCTAGCCTTTAATCCTGGATCCCATTCCAGATCTGATACACCCAACGGGTGCCCAACACTGAACCTGGTAAACCTCAAGCTCGCAGCTTGGTTGATCCAGTACCACTAATGGCAAGGACTCCCGGTATCTCGTCACCAGTGAAAACTATTCTGGTAGCGGCTCATAAAACCCCCCCAGGAAAATCTATAATAGTAAGTGGAAACGATTTTCTATCTGGGCTAACAGCCAAGGTCTCAACCCTTTACTGTTCCGATTCCTACAGTCTTGGATTTTTGTCCATGATTTTTGAACAAGGGACCAGTGCATCAACAGAAAAAGTACAGTGCGCTGCAATATCCCATTTTCATGTAGGAGACGGATTAGGATCTCTAGCATCTACAAAATTGTGTAAGACATTCTTGCGTGGCATTTTCCTTCTCAAGCCACCAGTGAAATTACTCCCCCTTTGGGGCTTAACCTTTGTTCTGCAAGCCTTAACGAAACCTCCTTTTGAACCTGCAGCTTTTGTACCCCTTTAAATTTTTTGTCCTGGAAAACAGCATTCTTGGTGGCCATAACTTCTGCTAAAAGGGTTTCAGAGCTCCAAGCTTTGTGCATGAAACCTCCCTATCTTATTTTCCACAGTGACAGAGTGTCTCTCAGGACTAACCCGTCTTTCTTACCAAAAGTGGCATCTGTGGCAAATATCAATCAGACTATCAATCTGCCAGTGTTTTTCAAAAATTTTCAAAATAAGGGGGAATACATGTTGCATACACTAGACGGCATAGACAGTTGCTTTTTCCTGCACAGGACCAAAGATGTTCGTAAGGCTGATCAACTCTTTGTGTCATTTGCTCCTTCATACATGGGAAAACCTATATCCAAAGTGACACTGGCTAATTGGATTTGTCAATGTATTTCTCAAGCTTATAAGGCATCAGGCAAAACAACCCCATTCAAAATCCGTGCACATTCCACAAGGTCCATCGCAACTTTTGCAGCCTTCTGTCCAGGATGCCGTTGGGGGACATATGTTCAGCAGCCACTTGGTCTTCTGCTCTTACGTTTATTTCTCATTATAAGCTGGACATGATATCTAGAAGCAGGGCGCCCCTTTGGGCTGTGCTTGGGAAAATCCTCCCATAGACCACCCAGGTTTCTTTGTTTAGGTAGCTGGGGACTCTGTCCCACAGGTTGCAGAAAGTATTATTCTTTAATACTACATTCTTATCCATACTTGATACACATGCTCCAGAACGCTCTATTAGAGTAAAGACCAAATCTGCCCCATGGCTGACCAACAATACTAAAATACTCATGCATGCTAGAAACAAAGCATGGACAAAATGGGAGGGTAGACAAAACCCTGATTTAGTTAATTTCCCCCAGAGAAATCTAGCGAAAAATCAATAATCTCTGACAAGAAAAACTTCTACTGTAAACTTCAGGAAACTCATATTAACAACTCTAAACAGTTCTGGTCATCAGTAAATAGACTTCTTTCCCCAGGAATTGCTAAAACTCCTTCCCCTCTAAATGCTGACCCAGAAACCCTCTCCAGACTGCTAATGCTTTCAACTCTTTTTCTCTGAAACCATTCAATCCCTAGCCAAACAAATGAACTCTAACAACTCTCATATTCCAACTAACATAACTACCTCCTCCTTCAACTTTCTCTAAAACCTATATCTACCTCTTTCATCTACAACCTCATTCACAAACTGAAACCCTGTCCCCTTTTGCTGACAAGCTCTTTTCTCTTTTTCCCTTTAGAAAGCTGCCAAAGAAATTGCATATTATTTTACTTATCAACAGAACTATCCAAGAAGGAACCATCCCTGATATCTGGAAAGTCTCCTATATTATCCCACTACATAAAGGTGGTGACTCCCTTGTCCTTTCCAACTTTAGACCAATTGCCCTTCTCTCACCCCTAGCAAAAATCATGGAAAAATGTATTCATCAGCAAACACTATCTCTCTTCACAGCATAATAGCAAACTGCCAGCATGGTTTCAGACCCCACCACAGTACCACCACTGCCCTTCTATCCTTTGTAGATACTATCAAAAAAAATTGAAACAACAATACCCCTCTTCCGCTCTTTTCATTGATCTCTAAAGTTTTTGACATGGTCAACCACTCTCTTAATCAACATTCTTGAATTTTCTCTTTTGATAAACTAGCCACTAATTGGTTTAAATCTTATCTTAACAACAGACAACAAGCAGTAATATGGGAAAACCATATCTCATCACTCTTGCCCATTTCCATCGGAGTTCCCCAGGGCTCCATTCTTGGTCCACTTCTGTTCTCCCTCTTTATTAACGATCTTCAGACTGCTATCCCTCAAGCAACCTGCATACAATATGCAGATGATTCTACCCTTATCTGCTCAGCACCTTCCTCTACTGAACTGAGCTCATTGACCCAAAATACCTTTAACACAGTAGAAACTTGGTTTTCTAGACGGTTTCTCCTACTAAATGCCAAAAAAACAAAACTCCTCCTCTTCTCCCCCACCACTCGGTCCCCCCCTTTAAACTTTACCATTTCCTCAAATAATGGCACTATCATCTCACCTGATCCAACTACTAAACTCTTAGGAATAACCATTGACAATAATCTCTCCTTCGATCAGCACATTAACAACACCATCAAGATTGTTAACAGAAAAATTGGATCCCTATATCGTATCAAACCTTTTCTAACCCCAGCAACTAGAACCAAAATTGCACAATCTCATCTCTTATCTACTCTCCTATATGCTTCCCCCATTTATACAAACCTTAAGAAAATCAATCTTAACAAACTTGCAACTTGCTATAACAACATAGCTCGCTTCGCCACTAGCAACCCCTTTAGGACCCATCATTGTATAAACCTAAAACAACTTGGCTGGCTCGAATTTCAAAACTACGTTATAATTCCTCAACTCACTATAGCCCACAACATATTACACCTACCTGACAACACCCCAATACTCTCTCAACTTCTAATCCCCAACAATCTTAAACTTCCCCCTCTAGTAAAATCATGACAAAATCAATAAAGGTAAACAATACAGCAGGTGGTTCTCTATTCACTAACACTATAGGTAGAAGTTGGAATCTCTTACCTAGTGACATAACTCGGACTACTTCCCTGCCACAATTCAAACAGAAAATTAAACGGTACTACCAAAATCATTGGCTTTGTTCCTGCAGTACACCTGACTAACCATTTTCTCGTACTCTATTTCTCCTTCACTCTTCTCATCTCTACCTGTTTAATTTCTCCTCCTTTTACTGTTCAGATTTAAGTATGTACATTTTATGTACATTTGCTAACATGTAATGAATTGCATATTGTAAACTTGTTTCTCTTGGAAATTATCTTTTCATTCTGTGTGTTGTTATGACTTCCAATTTTTGCTATTTCTTAGAGTAATGATTTTTTTTTTTTTTTTTTATGTAATGTACTTAGTATTTAGTGGAGCTTTTCTCCTCGGGCCTCTGCTGAAAATGGACATGTATCCAGCCAGACTAGCCCGGTCAACAAATGTAAAATAAATAAAATAAAAATAAAAATGAAGTAACTACTTCAGATTTAGAAGTTATGTACTCACCATAACGTTCCATCTGAGTAGGTACTTCATTTGTCTGCAACCATCCCCCTAACCTGTATCGGGTTTCTAGGATCTTATGATTCTTGAGAATATCTGAACCTGTTTATTACAGGTTTTTTCAGGTGATACAGCAAAACTGATCTGAGGTAGTGTGGTGATGACAGAGGATTGTGGGTAGAGGGGAGGAGCTAGGAGCTCAGATCTTGAAGCTTGGAAAGCTGCCGGTCGGATCCGAGACCCACAGGTTGCAGACAAATGAACCCTGGGAAAACCAACATTATAGCGGACAGATTGAGCAGAGCTATCCTCATGCCTCACGCAGTGGTCTCTCAAGCAATCTATAGCGGAAGAGATTTTTCTGAATGGGGTCGTCCATGTTGCGATCTTTTGCTACTCCCCAAAACAGCAAATGTCCAGACTTCTTCAGCCTCTTCCTCTATCAGGCCATCCCCAGAGACGCTCTGACCCAGGATTGGCCCCAGGGACTTCTTTATGCCTTCCTCCATTTCCTCTGATCCTCAGGTGATCCAGAAAGCTACCGCTTTGAGAGCCAAATTGATTCTCATTGCCCCTTACTGGCCTCGACAAGTTTGGTTCCCTGCTCCTCCATCATCACCTTTTGGTGCAGCCGTGGCATCTGGACCCAGTGCCAGATCTACTGATTCACCATCCGTCAGCTGCACCGGTCAATCCCTTCTCTCAACCTCACAGCATGGTTGCTCCACTTCCTTCCTTAGCCAGGCTTCCTTTGATCTCTAACCCAGTTAGAGACATCATAGTAGCTTCACTAAAATCCTCTACCAGGAGGATTTACACAAGCAAATGGAAACGTTTCTTATTGGGCTAAGGCCCAAAATATTGATCCTTTTACTGCCCCTGTTCAGGCAGTTCTGGACTTCTTAGCAGAGATTTTTCATGCAGGCTCCTCTTCTTCCACAGTCAGAGTTCAATTGGCTGCTATTTCTAATTTTCATGTCGGGATAGCAGATCATAATATTATGTCCCATAGGCTCTGCAGGGCCTTCTTGAAAGGAATTTTCCTACTAAAGCCTCCAATCAGGAATCCTCCTCCTCAGTGGGATCTAAATTTAGCGCTGACATCCTTGATTCTTCCCCCCTTCGAGCCAGCTCTTTCTTGTTCCCTGAAATATCTTTCTTGGAATACTTTATTCCTAGTGGCTATTACATCTGCCAGGAGGGTGTCTGAACTTCATGCTCTTTAGGTTCGACCCCCTATTTGATTTTCACAAAGACAGAGTATCTTTGAGAACTAATCCATCCTTTTTACCTAAGGTCGCTCAAAGAACAATCTGAATCAATCCATTGATCTCCTGTATTTTTCCTAACTATTCAGATAGGGCTGAACAAAAGCTACATTATCTTGACGCCCACCGTCAACTCAGATATTATTTGGACAGAACAAAAATTTAGAAAATCTGATCAACTTTTTGTTTCCTATGCGGATAATAAAAAGGCCTTCCTGTTTCTAAAGTGACTTTGTCCAGATGGCTTTCTTCGGTCATCACTGAAATTTATACTCAGGGGAAAACAGCTGTGCTCAAAACCTAAAGCACATTCAACTAGGGAGTTTAGCTACTTCTACAGCTTTTCAGGCTAGACTTCCTTTGGACACTATTTGTGCAGCGCCACTTGGGCCACTCCTCACACTTTGTTTCCCATTACAAATTGGACTTGGCCTCCAGGACAGAGCCAGTTTTGGCTCTACAGTCCTCAAGAGTTTGTTCCATTGAGCCACCCAGGATAGAGGTGCTAGGACGGTCTCATCAAGCAAGAATGAAGGCGAGATTGACAACTTAACATTAAGTTATGTACCACCATAACGCTCCCATGTTAGTTGTCTTCCTCGCCTCTTTCTTGCGACCCTCCCTCCTTCTCCCTGGCCTGACAGACCTTGTATAAGAAACTATTATGCTAAAGACCATTCAGACCTGGTCCTTTTCCATCTGTAAGTTTCTTCTTCCTTTGGGAAGTATTTTCTGCTTGGTGTTATTGCCCTTTGTCAACAAACGAGATCTGGGTACTTACCGCCTTGCATCATGGGATATGGGGCTGCCTCGAGCTGGTAAAAGGAGTTCTCGAGCTAAAGCAAGTGCCGAGTCGGAGCCGAGGATCGGCTCGAACCCATCACAAGAAAGAAGGCGAGGGAAGACAACTAACATGGAACATTATGGTAGGTACATAACTTCTTATTTTGTAAGTGATGGTCATGATCAGGTGATGGCCTCTGCACCTATTGCAGTCCTCCTCTAGCTGATTGCATGTGGAACAGCTGTGGTGACATTCTCATAGCCAATTGCATGGAAACACAGTACAATATCTAGGAACATCATGTTTGTGTTTGCCCATGACAGTCGCTGTGAGTGGAACCTGGATCTGGTGTTTGGTAAACAGCATCACAGATGAAATCTGGATATTCCTCAAACAATATAAAATGCGGAAAATAGCGTAAAGGCAGGAGTGTGATGTGCCAGACATGACTACAGCATGTAAGTGTAGCTATGCTTCATTCAGACTACTGCCAGTTTAACAGGTTGTGTGTGGTAATGGCTAGTCTGCATGTTTTAATAACTGACAACACCGTGCTCTGTGAGGAAACCTCCATCTCTAGGGTCATCTGTGGACTGGTCAGTGTGTGGAATCATTTGTTTCTTGTGTTACTCACAGAACACACATCTGTGAACTGCAGAAGTATAGTGTGAGGATTGCAGTCAGTACACTGTGACAGTGATGAGAGTTACTGACATCGCATCCCTGATTGGACATGCATCACATGAAACAGTGGTATGACAGTCACTGTCTGAGGTTATCACAGTGACATGCCAATAATGGGCCACTGTTCATAGCTGCAGTCACAAGTCATCTACGCTTTGGACAGATGTCATGCAGTATATATGCATGTGTTGTGCTCCCTCTGCAAATGTATGACATCTGTTGTCTTGGGTTAATGGTAATATCTATGCATGCTGTTATAAGTAACCCTGAATGCTGTTGACTATTACTAAGCCTTATCTGTGTTAAAACTGCAACACCATAGGCTGTATGGGATTAGAGGTCCCGATGACCCCACCTGTCCCACTTCAGCTGGCCATGGCACCAGGCACCAGCACATCTGGGGCCCAGCCTTGGATCTCCACCTCTGTTAGCTCTGCACCACCTTCTGGTGGATCCACCACTGAGGATGGGGCTTGCCCCCCCACCCCGGGAGCAGGTCCAGACAGGAACTTGTCAGCCATCATACTGTCCAGGCCTTGGTGCGTAGGGAGCTCAATAAGGGGTTTTGAGGCCAGTTACGCCAGCTCGAGGGCAGAGTGGCACAGAGGGTGAGCCTGCCCCTCCTAGACAGCTCCCAGCACAGCCACCTTTGGGGCTGTGAAGTTGCAGTGGTGGCTGCCCATGGGTGGGGACCTCTGTCCCACTGTTTCCATTTGGGGGCTTATGGGCTTGTGACTGCCAAACACCCCTCCCTGTCCAAGGTGTCCCCCCCACATGTCATATACCGCCCCTGTATGCTGTCTTTTCTGTCATCTTACCCAACCTATCCTCCACGAGCATACCTACTCTCCTTCCCCAACATCCCACTCTCACCTTACAAAAACAGAAACAAAAGGCCAATCTGTTCCCAGAACAACTTTTGCCCCATACATAGCTGTCCATTTCACACATGTGTCCACTGGACACATGTAACCTTTTTAATTTGCATCACAACATACTACTGTTGTCCTCACCCCTCTCTCATGCACACGATCCTGGTCTGCACATGATTGCTAAAGGTTCAAGGTACACATGATGCAGATGACCCCAGTGTACACACGACACTACTGGTCCCTCTATGGTTACCCCTTTAACATTTTAATGATGTTGCACACAGCACCTTGCAAGAGTACTGTTCTCACATTATGATTGGACAGGAACTGTTTTGTTAATGTAAATAAAATGCTCAAAGTAATGTATTTGGGCAATGTACAAATGTTTGCGTGTATTAATGACACATGTCTGTCTGAGGGAGTCTTGATATTATATAGGACAACACCACTACATAATATAGGAGTTGCTGGTGTTTTCCTTTTCATTCTTTTTTAATGCTTTGTTGTCATGTGGTTTGTTCTTGATATATCTATATCTATGTATGTATATATATCTGGACATACACACACATACATCTACATAATGAAATACATTTCCTATACTGTTGAATGACTGTGCTGGATGATATGTTTGTGATTACATCAGATGTCTGTACATCTTCCATGGCTTAGTGGTAAATCACATTGGCTGTGGTGTGCAGGGTTCTGGTTTCGAGCCTTGCAGAGGTCGTATATTTTGTTGCTGGGCAGAACAAGGGCCGTTGGATACGGAGTGATTAAGGCACTTTTAAGCAGTTGCGAGCGGGTGTGAGTGGGTTTGTGAGATGGTAAGCAGTGCTTACTTTTGGTTACAGTTCCTTACACTTAGTCACATTCTTGATTGCTTAACCTGTGTAGGCAGTGCTTACCCCTGCGCAAACAGGCAGAAACCCGTTCACTGTTGCTTAAAGTGCTTACTCCCGCTTACCGCCACGCTAATTTCTTTAAAAGAAAAGAAAAAAGGGGTGATAGAAAAATGGTGAAAAAGGGACACAAAGAGGGAAAGACAGCCAAGGTAGCTAGGGATGTGCAGGAAGGGTGTAGGGAAGGTCCATAGCTGTCCATTTCTTCTACAGCAATGGCTGTGCATATGCAATAAATTTGGCGGTACATTTGGACACTCACAACCCTGAGGGAGGGATGAGGACAACAATAGTATGTTGTGATGCCAATTAGAAATGTTTACATGTGTCCAGTGGACACGTGTGTGAAATTGACAGCTATGTATGGTGTGTACTTTTTTCGCGGGAACAGATTGCCCTTTTTTCTTTTCTTTTTAGGTGAGAGTGGGATGTTGGGGAAGGAAAAGAGTAGGTATGATCAGGGAGGTTAGGTTGGGTAGGATGACAGACAAGACAAACAAGACGCGTACAGGGGCGGTATATGACACGTGGGGGGGGGGACACCTTGGACGGGGAGGGGTGTTTGGAAGTCGCAAGCCCATGAGCCCACAAATGGATACAGTGGGACTGAGGTCCCCACCCATTGGCTGTCACCACTGCACCTTCACAGCCCAGAAGGTGGCTGTGAAGGAGGGGCAAGCTCACCCTCTAGTTGTGCCACTCAGCCCTCAAGCTTGCGTAGGCGGTCTCGAATCTCCCTGTCGAGCTCCCTATGCACCACGGCACGGACTGTACCACTAGTGACAGGTTCCTGTCCGCTCCCACTCCCAGGGGGGGCGAGCCCCATCCCCTGTGGCGGTTCCACCCGAAGGTGGTGCAGGGCCAACGGATGAGGACGTCCCAGGCTGGGCCCCAGATGTGCTGGTGCCTGGTGCCATGGCCAGCTGAGGTGGGACAGGTGAGTCCACTGGGATCGACCTTCCCATACGAGCTATATTATAGCATGTTTAAGGTAGATATGGGTTAGTAATAGTCAACAGCATTCACGATTAGTTATAACAGCATGCATAGGTTTTCCCATTACACAGGGCACCAGATATAAAATAGTTGCAGAGCAGGCAGAACACATGCATATATGGGTAAACAGTGGCCATTACAACAACATGCAGGTTTCATTGATGGCAACAGGCCACCAATATGGGAGTACTTTAACATGGCACATGCATAGAAACAGATGTGAATATTTATAAACCAATAGGACATATGTCCCAACAAAGGTTAGGAGTGTAGACATACCAAATGAGTTGTGTAAATCGGTTATTTCTGCACATATGGTAGGGGTGAGAGAGAGTTCAATTAATAACTAATACATCCTTGTAGTTTTCACAACGTTCGTAGTCCCTGCAGTGGTCTGTCCCTTACATGTATTATTACACTACCCACTGGCATTATATTGTACAATGGTATGTTTGTAGATTAGTATGTACAGGACCTGTGTCTTATGTACAGGCTTGTCAAGATGCAGGTGTTAATGCAACATGTTTTGAGACTGCTCTCATACACTTTGGGTGAGATGCTGGGATGACAGGTATGTTTCCATGTACATTCTCTGACAATGTACAAGTCTGACTATCAGTTGTATGTCATTAACAGCTGCTTACATTTCTTGGATCATCACACTAATTTGTCAGGGGAACAGGGCAAAATGCAGGTGATGTGGGCCATTTATCAGGACATACTGGGCAGATTGTAACAGTTGAGGGGTATGAATATGCATACCACTCTCTATTTGAGCATTCTAGCAAAATATGTACAGTTGTTAAGTGTAAATATGCATACAGCTTTCTCTCTGAACATTCTAACAAACTGTGTGCAGTTGTGTGGAATGATTATGCATATAACTTACTAGCGCTCCTGGGATCCAAAGCCCTGCTGTGTGTGACAAAAGCATTACAGTTAAGATCACTGTACACTATGCTATCAGGCAATTGTTGTGAGGCTTTGCAATGTATTTTATCTAATATGACTGACCTGTTTGCACTTCCAACATTGTTATACAGCACTTCATACACAGTAAACAGAAGCAATGCAGGGGTTGCACCTTTATTTGCAGCATATTACACAATTCTGTATACTGGTACAACACTTTCCGAGGCTCTTACATTTATTTATTATGACAGTACATGCAGGCTATTTACTAGCCTGCCTTGCGACGCATCCTTTGCAGTCTAGCATCATAGGCATGCTGGTTTGCAGCACGTTCATCTGTAGCTGTCAGTGAAGTACAGTGATATTTAGCCATACCTATACATAGTATACACAAGCTAGGCAATTATTAACTACGTAGTGGAAGGAGTACTTACTCAGTTCTGGGGCATTCTGCATCTGCCTTGCTTCCTGGATCCACTGTTCCAGGACATCCCCCCTCCGCCACTTCAGGTCTGCATGGTGGTGCCTGACCTGCTCACCAGTCCGGGGGATACCTGTGGCACTAGTGAGGTCATGGCCGAGACTGTCCCAGGCCTCCGTTTTGTACTGCAAGCCCTGGTACTGGCCCTGCAGTAGTCTCATGTCATGGTGCTTTACCAGAAGTGATACCATGAATCTGAACTCCTGGATGCCCCAGTGTTGTGCTCTAAAGCGAGTGCCTTCTCCCACTCCAGCCATTCTGCCTGCAGGGGGATGCTACAACCAGTTAGGAGCCGTATTCCTGCATTTTCGGTTTAAGTAGGGCCGGATTCATGCACTTTTCCGAAATTGGCCGGTTTCGAAAAGGCTAAGCTATGGGCACACCTGCTTACTTAAGGTTGACACTGCTTAAAGAGGTGTACCTGTGGGCATATTGTTATGGCTTCCCTACACATTGCTTACAATTACTTAGTTGGGCTGTGCTGTGGTTAGCATTGCTTATTGGTTATCTAGCATTATATTTGCCTTTTGTCAACAATGTCTTATTCATTACAGGTTATATATGTGTCTGGTATCCGTGATTCATGTGTACATACACTGTATGGGGTCCTGGGGACAGCAAAACTTTATTACTGTGACACCTCGACTCTCTGTTTACTGCAGTACTCCAGTTCACATATTTATGGTCTGTGGCGCTTATAGAACATTACACTATACATAGATTCAGTTTACATGTTTGATTTGATTTCCCTGTAGTGAGGATTAGTTTGTTGATACCTCCTTTATATGTATTGCTATCGTGGCATAGTGGTTAACTACTGTGACTGTAATGCACAGAGTCCTGAGTTCTAGCTTTGCAGAGGTTGTTTATTTTGTTGCTGGGCAGAACATGTGTCGTTGGGTACAGCGTGATTAAGGCACTTTAAAACAGTCGTGAGTGGGTGTGCACGGGTTTGTGCGGAGCTAAGCAATGCTAAACTCCAGTTACAATTTCTTACACTCAGCTTCTACTTTGCTTAATCTGTGTAAGCAATGCATACCCACGCACAAACGCACTTTAACGCGCTTATTATTGGTGCTTATATATGCTTACTACTGCTTATTTCTGCTTAAACCTGCTTACTAGTGCCTTATTCATTATGACACTGACACATCACTCCAGTTCACTTTTAATTGTTATTATGCAGGTTATACAGCAGACAGATGTCAAAATATGTTCATATGCAGATTACCAATGGAAAAATGGTATGTGCTGCAGTGGGATTCGAACTGGGAATGTCTGTTCGTTAGGAGGATGCTCTAACCACTACACTATTGCTGTGCTGCTTCGTTTGTATATATACCCTAGTTCCCCAAACACCCACCCCAACACTTCACTGACACAGCAGTCATCCATTCTCCAGTTGGATACATGGTGTATCCACACCACTACACATTGGCCACCCCCTACTCCTGTCGACCCATCCCATGGGCTGACTCACTCCACGTATCCTCAGCCATCCCAACCTTTTAGTCCACAAACATTGGTGAAATGAGTGACCAATAGGACACTATTAACAATTTTTGGGTTGCCCCACCTGGGGGACACATGTCTTTATTTCAAGATTAGACCCCTATTCCTATATATCAAACAAAAGATATATCATAATGCCCCAGTAATTTACGGTACCAAAATCGCCTTATCAGCTTTCGCAGATGACCTCAACATATACTGTACAACACCTATCTCAGATACCGAAAAAATAATATCTGCCATTGAAGACTTTGCATTAATATCAAACTATAAAATACATCTTAATAAAACCAACATATTCCCTTTAAGAACTCCGAAACCTTTCTCACTTTTACCATTGATAGGCCAATTAAAAGCTGAAGAAAAGGTCAAATACTTAGGAATTACATACTCTACAGATAATTAAGATTTTTAACTCAATAATATTAAACAAAATTGGGAACACATTTTAGCCGATCTAAAAAGGTGGAAACATTTGAAATTACCACCACTAGCAAAAGTTTTGATTATTAAAATGAATGTCTTGCCTAGGCTATTATACATTTTTAGGTCTGCACAGTTGCTAATACCCAAGAAATTTTTTAAACAAATACACACGGAATTCGCCAAATTTATTTGGGAACCAAAAAAAAGTAGAATATCTTATGATAAACTGATGACCCTGAAAAGCAAAGGTGGACTGGATCTCCCTAATTTTGAGATTTACTACTTAATCATAAATGCAAATAGAACTTTAAGAATTGCAACATACGATACGCAAAGCAATAATTGGTCCCCACACTGGTTAAAGATATGTTTTAAATATATTAAAAATCTGAATATTAATCCCAAATCATTGCCCTTTTTAAACAGAGACAACACTAAAACATATAATATAATGGAACCCATCAAAAATTATATAAAATTAATGCAAAATCTCATTAGATCAGTAAATCTCTTTCAATACATGATGATTCTACAACCCTTCCACAAAAATCCTAACTTGAAATTTGATAACCAACTAATAGACCTGAAAAGATTCCCACTTATAATAAACTTATCATTACAAGATATATATCCATACATAAATTGTTCGGCTCATGAATTAAGACAGCAAATGGGTCTTCCCAAATCTTATCTATTGATCTTGAGACAGATTAAAGAAATATCTACAAATTACTTTAAAAATCTAAACCTCATTAAAGAAGAATTAACAAATTGTATATCACTATGGCAAGCCCTTTTACAAAACACCAAATTTATAACATGCTCATACAAATTGATAAAAGATATCAAATATCAAAATCAGCTACTCTTAGCTAAATACTGGAAAGAAAAATTGCCACTGGTGGAAGAAAACAAAATAGCACAGGCAATTAATTTAACGATAAAATCCATTTCCCTTCAAAAGCTATCATTCACCCAACTCATGATATACAGTGATGCTTACTATACACGCCTTAGCTTGCATAAATTTAACCCTACGAATTCTCCAAAGTGCCCACATTGCAAAGATGAAACTGCTGACCTTTTGCATATGTTCTGGAGCTGTAAATGTATAAATAAACTTTGGAACTCACTGAAAATACAACTCCAAAAGATGGGATATCAAACAACAACGCTTACTTGGGAATTTATGGTATTACATATCCCCCCAAATAACCTATCTAAAACCCAAATTACCATCCTAATAAATATTTTTATGCTAATGAAACTTTACATAGCTACTAACTGGCTGACCCCATCTAAAACCTCATGGGAAAACTTTAGGATCTTAGCGATAAAGCACATCTTAGCCCACAAATACATATTAAATAAACAAAACAAAAAGCCCTACAACTTGAAAACATGGGAACAAATATTTAATATTATACTGGCATAAAACATAGAACCTGAACTACCTCTTCAATATACACAATACAAAACATAATATTTGAAACTACACATCTGAAGTAGTTACTTCATTTGTTCTGCAACCTGTGGGTCTCGGATCCGACTGGCAGCTTTCCAAGCTTCAAGATCCAAGCTCCTAGCTCCTCCCCTCTATCCACAATCCCCTGTCACCACCACACTACCTCAGATCGTTTTTGCCGTGGCTTGAATAACAAGCGTCTTGAGAAGAGCTCCTGGGCTTAGACAGGGAAGTGAATAAGAGATTTTCTTAAAACTTTAATAAGTTAAAAAGAAGAATATTTAGAGTGCTTCTCTGCCCATTTTTGTTTTCGGGATTGCGTTTTTATTCAGTTAAACCTTCCCCTAGTTGTTTGGGCGTGTGAGTGTGTGTGTTAGCAAAATGGCCGAAGGCCATAAAGCTATTTTTTCAAAGTGCACTGGGTGTGGCCATAAGCTTTCCCCAGCTGATGGCCACACTCAGTGCGTTATATGCCTGGGGGTTGTCCATTTGTCTTCAGACTGCCAGGTTTGCGCAGCCTTCAACCCCCGGGCTGTGAGGGACAGGAGGAACAGGCTTATTCTGGCGGGATTGCTTTCCCTGGAGGAGACCTCTTCCTCCTCTCCCTCCAAGGTGCAGGCTGCCCAGGTAGCTTCGGCACCCCTGATTCCCTCGACTCAGGCTGGGACTCAACCTCCCACTACTGCCTTGAGTACGAAGGAAGTTCAGTCTTCTCCTTCTAGGGAAAAGCACAGGGAGAAGCACAGACACAAGAGGCGAGCCGAGCCTCATCCCTCGGCTCCGCCTTCAAAAATTGTTAAATCGCCTCTGAGGGTGTCTGGACCTTCTCCTTCTCGGCTCCGATCTCCTTCATTCTCAACAGAGCCGGAGGAGGAACTCCTATCACCCTCGAGGTCGTCGAGGCGGCCCTCCAGGCCCGCATCTATGACCTCCTCTAGATCTACTAGGTCTCTCTCCGACGCCGATATGGATAGGATGATGCATCGGTTTTTGCAGACCCAAATGCAGATGGGGGTGCTCCTACCCCCCCTCCACAGGGGGGGAGTGCAGCTTCAATATTTACCCCGATTTCTCCTTCTTCAACCCGGATCCAGGTTTTGGAGTCTTCGGATCCAGGCCCTTTCAGAGCCGGGGTTTTGTCGTCGCCGGTGGCCCAAGCCTTCTCGACACCGACCATACCCTCGAGTATCTCAGATCCGAGCTCTTGGGGCCGTGGGCTGGGCGTCGGATCTGTGGGAGTGGGTGCATCTTTGGCACCGCCTATGTTGGAGAGCACCTCCATTTCTGATCCGATGGCTTCGGCTCTGACCCCGATCCCTATCTCGGAGCAGAGGAGACTGCTCTCGGGGCCGGAAGAGAGTAGTTCTCCCTCGGCGTTCGAGGTAGTGGAGAGGGTACTGTCGAGGTCTTCCAGGTCCCCGACTCGGGCTTTGGATCCCTCCACTCCCCCATTGCATATGGGTCTAACTTCCATCATCCTTCCATCGGGACAGCCTGCTCAGACCCTTCAGTTGGTTCCCTCGGAGGAACAAGAGGCCATTGACGAGCCCTCTTCTGACAGTCCCACAGAGGAGGTGCCTCGTAAACGGACGTGTAAAAGGAGGCACATGGACTCCCCCGAGTCCGTCACCACAGATACGGACTTAGAGGAAAGGGAAGGTTCCCCAAGGTCACCCCCCGAGGATGTCTTCTTTGGAGACATCATGGAAATGTTGCGTATTGGGGGGGGTGGTCTGCCAAAAACCTTGCTCGGATGAGTCCGTATTTCTGGAGGCGTTTGAAGCGGGCCCATCTACCTTCTGGGTGTCCCCACCGGCAGATCCCCTGGTAGATCTCCTGACTACCAGGGCTTGGCAGGATCCCGACACCGTGGAGCCTATCCCATACCAACCGGATAAAATCCTTAGCCCCCCCTTCAGACAGGCAGGCTTGGGCCAAAGGGTTTCCAGTTGATGCCATGTTGCTGGCTGCTGCCACTAAGAGAGAACTCTCCCAGGAGAGCTGCACGGTCCACCCGCAGGACAAGGAGTCCCGGGCGCTGGACCGTATAAGGAAGCGGACCTTTGCTTCAGCAACCTTCTCTTTGAGGGCGCTGAATTATATGGCGCATGTCATCAGGCTGCAACGGGATTTGATCAAGGAATACACTGCAGCTCCACCTGAGTCCATGTCGGTTGAGGACAAAACCATGTTCTCGACATGTATGGCCACTCTCAAGTCCATTTCAAATACGTCCATATAGCTACTGTCTTATGCTACGGAGGGAGCCGCAAGGGCCAGCGGGGCAGGTGTTGTCTTGAGACATCACGCCTGGCTCCGTCTTTGTAATTTCGCGGAACCTTTCAAGGCGTCATTCGCGAATGCACCCTTTGATGGCTCTTCGCTTTTTGGCAAGACCGTATGCGATACACTAGTCCAAAGCGAGAAGGACGGGAAGACGCTGTCTGCCGTCGGAGTCCGCTTCTCGAGCCCCCAACGTTCCTTTTCAAGGAATCAGAGGGGGCAAAAGAAGCTGTGGTTCCGCAAGTCTCAGCAGTCCTATCCAGCTTCGGACTCCACGCCCTCCAAAGGCAGAGGAGGGTATGGTGGACGCCGGCCCAGAGGCAGAGGGGGACCGCGTAACTTCGGGTCTAGGGAGCCTTTCTCCAAGAGACCCGCGCATCAGCCCTGAGGGCTTACCCCACTGTCCAGCTCTGGAGGCAGTCGAGGGGGCGTTTAACGAAGCACCTGTCAGTGTGGGAGTCCATCATGAACGATCGATGGGTGCTCCGAATTATATCCAGAGGCTACAAAATTCCCTTCCTATTTCGTCCTCCCTCAGGTGGTCGCCTCCCTGATGTCCCACCCAATCAAAGAGAGGCGGTGACCGTAGAGATTTCAAATTTGTTAGAAAAAAAGCCATCCAGCGGGGTCCCCCCAGACCAATCCGGATTGGGCTACTACTCAAGGTTCTTTTTAGTGCCAAAAAAGATGGGGGACCTCAGGCCCATTCTAGACTTGTCCACCCTGAACATGTTTGTCCCCAAAGAAAAATTCCGGATGGTCACTCTACAATCTATTCTCCCCTTAATGCAGGAGAACGACTGGATGTGCTCTATAGACCTCAAGGACGCGTACTACCACATCAACTTTGTACCGCGAGAGACTATGTGCTGTCTCTTGCCAACAGCTTGGGCATCTCAGTCAACATACCGAAATCCTTTCTTCATCCTGTGCAAGCATTAGATTTCATAGGAGCCAGGCTCGATTCCCGATCTTCTCGGGCCTTCTTGACCTCTGACAGGCTGTCCAGCCTCTCACTCCAGGTTTTGGCTCTTCTTCGCACCAAAGCTCTGCCGGCGGCGTTAGTCCTGAGAGCACTAGGCTCGATGGCAGCGGCTATTGGCCTCTCTCTCCATGCTCGTCTAAGGATGCATATATTACAGAGGACACTCCAAGTTCAATGGTCACTGTTACTCCACCCATTGAACACTCCTATCCCCCTGAGCAGAGTTTGCAGGGAATCCCTCCTTTGGTGGCTTCACTCCCCAGAACTCAGGCAAGGGAGACCCTTTGTGATCCCCCCCCAAGGTCACGTTAACCACGGATGCTTCTCGCCTAGGGTGGGGGGGAATTGTTTGGGCAGAAACGTCCAAGGTACGTGGACCTTGTCGGAGACCGCCTTGCACATAAATGTTCTGGAAATGAGGGCGGTGTTTCTAGCGTTGCAGGCTCTCCAAGACCTTCTACCTCTAGGAATAATTGCAATACAGACGGACAATATGTCAGTGGTCTGGTATATAAACAAACAAGGGGGAACCAGATCCTACCCTCTTTGTCGAGAAGCCATGAGAGTTTGGGAATGGGCGATATCCACCAACCGCTTTCTGATAGCAACGCACATTCCGGGACGATCCAACATTCTGGCAGACAAATTGAGTTGAGTAATTCTCAGTCCTTACGAGTGGTCTCTCAATCCGAAAGTTGCGAAGGAAATTTTCCACAAGTGGGGTTGGCCTCGCTGCGATCTTTTTGCTACCCCCCCAAAACACAAAATGCAGCGAGTTCTTCTCAATTCTTCCCCCAGAAGGGGAGAGCCCCAGAGACGCTCTGATTCATGCTTGGCCTCCCGGTCTACTATATGCTTACCCCCCCGCTTCCGCTCATGGCAAAGTTCATTCAGAAAGCCGCATGGTTGGGGAGCAAAATTATCCTCATAGCCCCATTCTGGCCTCGTCAAATCTGGTTTCCATACCTGCGGTCTCACAGTCTTTCCTAGCCTTTAATCCTGGATCCCATTCCAGATCTGATATCACACCCAACGGGGTGCCCAACACTGAACCTGGTAAACCTCAAGCTCGCAGCTTGGTTGATCCAGTACCACTAATGGCAAGGACTCCTGGTATCTCGTCACCAGTGAAAACTATTCTGGTAGCGGCTCATAAACCGTCCACCAGGAAAATCTATAATAGTAAGTGGAAACGATTTTCTATCTGGGCTAACAGCCAAGGTCTCAACCCCTTTACTGTTCCGATTCCTACAGTCTTGGATTTTTTGTCCATGATTTTTGAACAAGGGACCAGTGCATCAACGGTAAAAGTACAGTTGGCAGCAATATCCCATTTTCATGTAGGAGACGGATTAGGATCTCTAGCATCTACAAAATTGTGTAAGACATTCTTGCGTGGCATTTTCCTTCTCAAGCCACCAGTGAAATCCGTGACTCCCCCTTGGGACTTAACCTTTGTTCTGCAAGCCTTAACGAAACCTCCTTTTGAACCTGCAGCTTTTGTACCCCTTAATTTTCTGTCCTGGAAAACAGCATTCTTGGTGGCCATAACTTCTGCTAAAAGGGTTTCAGAGCTCCAAGCTTTGTGCATGAAACCTCCCTATCTTATTTTCCACAGTGACAGAGTGTCTCTCAGGACTAACCCGTCTTTCTTACCAAAAGTGGCATCTGTGGCAAATATCAATCAGACTATCAATCTGCCAGTGTTTTTCAAAAATTTTCAAAATAAGGGAGAATACATGTTGCATACACTAGACGTACATAGACAGTTGCGTTTTTACCTGCACAGGACCAAAGATGTTCGTAAGGCTGATCAACTCTTTGTGTCATTTGCTCCTTCATACATGGGAAAACCTATATCCAAAGTGACACTGGCTAATTGGATTTGTCAATGTATTTCTCAAGCTTATAAGGCATCAGGCAAAACAACCCCATTCAAAATCCGTGCACATTCCACAAGGTCCATCGCAACTTTTGCAGCCTTCTGTTCCAGGATGCCGTTGGACGACATATGTTCAGCAGCCACTTGGTCTTCTGCTCTTACGTTTATTTCTCATTATAAGCTGGACATGATATCTAGAAGCAGGGCGTCCTTTGGCTCCGCTGTGCTTCGGAATATCCTTCCATAGACCACCCAGGTTTCTTTGTTTAGGTAGCTAGGGACTCTGTCCCACAGGTTGCAGAAAGTATTATTCTTTAATACTACATTCTTATCCATACTTGATACACATGCTCCAGAACGCTCTATTAGAGTAAAGACCAAATCTGCCCCATGGCTGACCAACAATACTAAAATACTCATGCATGCTAGAAACAAAGCATGGACAAAATGGAGATGCGATAGACAAAACCCTGATTTAGTTAATTTCCGCCAGCTTAGAAATCTAGCGAAAAAATCAATAATCTCTGACAAGAAAAACTTCTACTGTAAACTTCAGGAAACTCATATTAACAACTCTAAACAGTTCTGGTCATCAGTAAATAGACTTCTTTCCCCAGGAATTGCTAAAACTCCTTCCCCTCTAAATGCTGACCCAGAAACTCCTCTCCAGACTGCTAATGCTTTCAACTCTTTTTTCTCTGAAACCATTCAATCCCTAGCCAAACAAATGAACTCTAACAACTCTCATATTCCAACTAACATAACTACCTCCTCCTTCAACTTCTCTCTAAAACCTATATCTACCTCTTTCATCTACAACCTCATTCACAAACTGAAACCCTGTACTCCTTCTGCTGACAAGCTCTTTTCTCTTTTCCTTCAGAAAGCTGCCAAAGAAATTGCATATCCTATATCCTTACTTATCAACAGAACTATCCAAGAAGGAACCATCCCTGATATCTGGAAAGTCTCCTATATTATCCCACTGCATAAAGGTGGTAACTCCCTTGACCTTTCCAACTTTAGACCAATTGCCCTTCTCTCACCCCTAGCAAAAATCATGGAAAAATTTATTCATCAGCAACTTGTACACTATCTCTCTCTTCACAGCATAATAGCAAACTGCCAGCATGGTTTCAGACCCCACCACAGTACCACCACTGCCCTTCTATCCTTTGTAGATACTATCAACAAAAATCGAAACAACAATACTCTCTCTTCCGCTCTTTTCATTGATCTCTCTAAAGTTTTCGACATGGTCAACCACTCTCTCTTAATCAACATTCTTGAATCTCTCTCTCGTGATAAACTAGCCACTAATTGGTTTAAATCTTATCTTAACAACAGACAACAAGCAGTAATATGGGAAAACCATATCTCATCACTCTTGCCCATTTCCATTGGAGTTCCCCAGGGCTCCATTCTTGGTCCACTTCTGTTCTCCCTCTTTATTAACGATCTTCAGACTGCTATCCCTCAAGCAACCTGCATACAATATGCAGATGATTCTACCCTTATCTGCTCAGCACCTTCCTCTACTGAACTGAGCTCATTGACCCAAAATACCTTTAACACAGTAGAAACTTGGTTTTCTAGACGGTTTCTCCTACTAAATGCCAAAAAAACAAAACTCCTCCTCTTCTCCCCCACCACTCGGTCCCCCTTTAAACTTTACCATTTCCTCAAATAATGGCACTATCATCTCACCTGATCCAACTACTAAACTCTTAGGAATAACCATTGACAATAATCTCTCCTTCGATCAGCACATTAACAACACCATCAAGATTGTTAACAGAAAATTGGATCCCTATATCGTATCAAACCTTTTCTAACCCCAGCAACTAGAACCAAAATTGCACAATCTCATCTCTTATCTACTCTCCTATAAGCTTCCCCCATTTATACAAACCTTAAGAAAATCAATCTTAACAAACTTGCAACTTGCTATAACAACATAGCTCGCTTCGCCACTAGCAACCCCTTTAGGACCCATCATTGTATAAACCTAAAACAACTTGGCTGGCTCGAATTTCAAAACTACGTTATAATTCCTCAACTCACTATAGCCCACAACATATTACACCTACCTGACAACACCCCAATACTCTCTCAACTTCTAATCCCTTACAACAATCTTAACTCACTTCGCTCCTCTAGTAAACTCATGACAAAATCAATAAAGGTAAACAATACAGCAGGTGGTTCTCTATTCACTAACACTATAGGTAGAAGTTGGAATCTCTTACCTAGTGACATAACTCTGACTACATCCCTGCCACAATTCAAACAGAAAATTAAACTGTACTACCAAAATCATTGGCTTTGTTCCTGCAGTACACCTGACTAACCATTTTCTCGTACTCTATTTCTCCTTCACTCTTCTCATCTCTACCTGTTTCATTTCTCCTCCTTTTACTGTTCAGATTTAAGTATGTACATTTTACGTACATTTGCTAACATGTAATGAATTGCATATTGTAAACTTGTTTCTCTTGGAAATTATCTTTTCATTCTGTGTGTTGTTATGACTTCCAATTTTTGCTATTTCTTAGAGTAATGATTTTTTTGTTTTTGTTTTTTGTTTTTTATGTAATGTACTTAGTATTTAGTGGAGCTTTTCTCCTCGGGCCTCTGCTGAAAATGGACATGTATCCAGCCAGACTAGCCCGGTCAACAAATGTAAAATAAATAAAATAAAAATGAAGTAACTACTTCAGATTTAGAAGTTATGTACTCACCATAACGTTCCATCTGAGTAGGTACTTCATTTGTCTGCAACCATCCCCCTAACCTGTATCGGGTTTCTAGGATCTTATGATTCTTGAGAATATCTGAACCTGTTTATTACAGGTTTTTTCAGGTGATACAGCAAAACTGATCTGAGGTAGTGTGGTGATGACAGAGGATTGTGGGTAGAGGGGAGGAGCTAGGAGCTCAGATCTTGAAGCTTGGAAAGCTGCCGGTCGGATCCGAGACCCACAGGTTGCAGACAAATGAAGTACCTACTCAGATGGAACGTTATGGTGAGTACATAACTTCTAATTTTACAAGATACTAACCCTGGAGAAAATAACATATATTTTTTACTTTTAAGAGAGAGTATGGAAGCATTCATGTAAATAATGTAAATATGTTGTAAGAATATTGTTAGAATTTCTGTTAGAACATCAATTGTATACCTTTTGAACAAATGTTCTGTAATGAATAAAAAAAAAAAAAGAAAAACAATAAAAAATATTATTGAAAAAAGAAAAAAAAAAAGATTAGACTCTATACTTCATTACATCATTACTCCCATTAACAAGACACTACAATAAATTAATAACTATGAGTATGTGGTAATGCACACGTTACACATGAAAGCTAATAATGTACGAGTTTGGTGAAATTATATTACAAATAGGACCAGTTTAGTGATTGGCGCGTTGCCTTAGCAGGCAGATCACAGGAATGATTCCACTATTTCATAGTGAGAAAGTCCTCACCTTTTATTTTTTGAGAATAGCACTGACTTCAGACAAAGTACAGACTTTTGCATTTTTGCAGATTCGTCCATTCCCTCTTATGAGCAACCTATTATTCTATCTACTGTCAAGGTTTGTAGGGGCACTTTCATGTTATTTATGTCTGCAAAAGGAATGAATGTGGTACAGGGAATGTACTTCTACATGTAGATGTATGTATGTGTGTATGCATATTTATAACAAACTCGCTGACCTCCAAGAGGCGGTCCAATTAGAACCAGGCCATCCAACCCTGACACGCCTGGATCCATAATATCATACCCATGGTTCCTCCACCCACCCGAGTTTGACTTGCACGCAAACCATCCATTCTCCGGTTGCTTTCACAGCCATAACACACCTCCACACATTGCCCTCTCCTCAGAATTAGGGACCCTACACATATGTTGTCCCATCCCATGTATCATCAGGCTCTCCCACCATTTAGTCCTTGAAAATGCCTGCCCTTGCTTGTGTAATGGTCAAAAGTCCACACAACCTAGCAATTTTTGGGCAGTCCCACCAGGGACTACCCTGTAATTGTTTGTAAAGTAGACTTAGCAAATCGACAGTTTTACTCCCACTGGTAGTGTCCTGCCTGTGGTTTGAGTAGCAGTGATTTGCTCACCCCTGCCCAGCTTGATATGACATAAGATGACAGCACTAAATAATACTGGAGTTGCTGTTGATTTCCTTCTCATTCTTTTTGTATGCGTTATTGTCATGAAGTTCATTCTTCATAGATATATATATATATATATATATATATATATATATATATATATATATATATATATATTATATATCTGTACATACACATGCACATACATCTACATAATTATATACATTTCCTACGCTGTTGCATGACTGTGCTGGACGATATGTTTGTGATAACATCAGATTTATGTATATCTGCCATGGCTTAGTGGTAAATCACATCGGTTGTGGTGTGCAGGGTCCTGGGTTTGACGTTTGCAGAGGCCATTTATTTTGTTGCTGGGCAGAGCAAGGGCCATTGGATACAGAGTGATTAAAACACTTTTTAGCAGTTGTGAGTGGGTGTGTGCGTGTTTGCGCGATGGTAGGCTGTGCTATCTTCCAATTACAGTTTCTTAAAATCATTTAGCTTCTACTATGCTTAATGTGTGTGGGCACTGCTTACACCTGCGCAAATGCACTTAGACTTGCTTACTAGTACTTATATATGTTTACTACTGATTATTTGTGCATACACCTGCTTACTAGTGCCTTATTCATTATGACACTACCACTTTGATTAAATGACATTAGTTAAACATTTCATGCAGTACTCCAGTTCACATTTACATGTTGTTATGTAGGTTATACAGCAAAAAGATGAATAAATATGTTCATATACACATTCCACATGGAAAATGATATGTGCTGTAGTGGGACTTAAACCGTGAATGCCTGTTCATTAGGCGGATGCCCTAACCACTACACTATTGACATTAACATTGATTCCACAAGTTATTTTTCTATTTGGATGATTTTGATGTGTAAGCTACACTAAGCAGAGGGCAGTGACGCACAAACACGCTACAGTTCGCTTACACTTTTAGTAATGAAGCAACACAAATGTAAAATAGGGACACGGGGAATCTAATTGTGATAGTTCTAGGGACAGGGGCTCAACATTTCACTAGGTGCTTGTGTGTTTACTACTTTGATTTTATTTCAGTGTTCATGGGCACTCTTGTATGCTTAGCATACATTTCAGTATCCACGGACACTGAATTAATTGCTTACTATTAGAGGCGGGCTCTAATAGTAATCATTGTAGGTTGTGCAACTGTGGGGGCATGTTTAAGCCTCCATAGAGCACTTAAACACACCCCCTGCACTCACACACGTTTCCTGTGCACGTAGAGGGTACGGCAGCACGCCCTCATAAATATTCATAAGGTGCTGCTGCACCATCTGTAAGGAGGATGCTCGGCGCAAGGCTAAAACCATCCTTGCGCCGAGCTTCATGAATCCCGGGGATGGTCTGCTGTATGACTAAATGGAAGATTACCAATATGGAAAATTGTAGACTGTTTAGCTGTAAGTCACTATTTTGGCATATAAACTATTCAGAGAATTAATTGCTACAAGAGCAAAGTATTAATTTCTACAAAAGTTTCTTTCTGTTGCACACACACACACACACACACACACACACTGATGTGCATGCCTAACATGAGAGTGATTTTGCACCTACAAAAAGAGAGAAAGAGAAAAAATAGACACACACTTTGTGCTAATGGCATTACTGAGTGTTTAAGCATTTGATTAAAACATGACAGTTGAACCCTGTGTATTTATATGCCCATTGTTTAGCATACTACATTTAATTCAAAAAGCAATTTACAGTGTTGAAGCATGGATGGAAAAATATAATTATGCTTAGCAGAGCTTTTTAGATAAGATATAGCCATAATGATTGGGATGGCTTGCACTATAGAGATAGCCACATATCATTATATAGATAGATATGAAGACATTAGAAGAGATGAGTGTGAATAGCTGTAGGAAAAGATACCCTCAGGAGAAGACAGAGAAATTGTAAGAGGTATGCAGAGAGAAGGAGTCAAAAAGAACGGAAGTGTGAGAGTTACAAAGAGAAGAGGGAAGTAGGATGAGTGAGAGGGAGTAACTGAGGGGATGAGATGAAAAAAGGAAGGATGAAATAGGGATAAAGGGGTGTGAGAGAGCTGCAGAATTCATGTGTTTTTTTTAAGCTGTTTTCTGAAGTCATTACTTTTGGATGTCTCAGATTGAGAGAGGAATGGAGTCCCATAGTTTAAGTACTAGGATGGAGAATCCATGGTCAGTGAAATGGCATTTAGTTTTTAGAATTAGTAGGGTAGGTTGAGATTAAGAGATACCTCTGAGATTATATGTTGAGGTTATGGTGAAAGGTTTATGAGTGAGAGGGCAAGTTGTCTCAGGAGAAAGGACTGTGAATTAATAGGAGGTTGGCTGTCAAATGTACTGGGAGCCATTTGGCTTTGGAGAAAGTCAGGCAGTGGTTTTCTTTAATGGAGGAGTTAGTTATGAACTGGCAGATTTTACTGAATTTGATTTGTGGGGTGATGGCATTTTTCTTTGATGTTCGAGTTGAGATAAGAGTATTCCTTTTCCTATGGCAGCTTTGACTGGCTTGGACAGAAGGGGGTGATGGCTTGTTTGCTCAGAATAGTAGTGTGTTGATCTTTTTGCATGTGTTTTGAATGTGTAGTTGAAAATTAAGAGATTGGTCTAGCCAAATGCCAAGATATTTGGAGGATGTGGTAGTTTCCATGGCGTTATTATTCACATCTTTAATATTAAGGAAGGTGGGTACTTTAGTTATTTTTTGGTTGTGTCCAAATTGGACTGCTTTTGTTTTTGAGGGACTGAGTACAAGTTCCGGCCTATTAGCCATTGCATGAGGGTTTGGAGGTCAACTTGGAGTTCAGATTGAATAATATTGTGGGATTTGTTTGACCTGTAGATGACCATGTCATCTGCATAGAAAATTAAATGTATTTAAGGGTGATCAGTTGGGAGTTTGTTGTTAAAAATGAAAAATAGCAGGGGTGGGGGACTAAAGTGTCACCCTGGGAAACTCCTTTCATAAGAGAAGCTGTTACAGAGCTAGTGTTGTCCACTTTCACCCTGAAGGCTCTGTTGCTGAGGAAATTTACAAACCAAGGTTTTGTATATATAGTATCTATAACTAAATGCAGTCTAACTTAGTCTGGTAACACAAATAATAATCCAACTAATTTGACACCTGTTTAATGGTGGAGGTTCAAACACTACTTCCATTTCTAGTGAGATAAATTAAGGTGAAGTAATAGCAAGGATACTCAAGCCATGTGACAGAGCAGATGCTTGCCTGCCTTCTTTATATTCTAGGTTAAAAGGACAAGATTTCCTACATCTGCAGCTAGTACACAGGGATATCTGCAGCAGAATACATAAAAATAAAACACATCCTTCCGGTCTCAGACCCAGGGGACATGCCTTGCAGCTCTTTCTCATTGTGCCAGAGTGATATCACTTGTCATGATTTAGACTCTTAAGATTTTGGGACTATTTTAATTAAAAAAAGATTTGAGGGCTGTTTTGATGC
The DNA here is from genome assembly GCF_019279795.1 of Protopterus annectens. NCBI lineage: Eukaryota > Metazoa > Chordata > Ceratodontiformes > Protopteridae > Protopterus > Protopterus annectens. The sequence goes on along the minus strand of NC_056743.1, from coordinate 396,423,618 downwards.
TTCATTCCCAACAAGGCATGAGCCGCATGCATAAAATAACAATACAGTACATTTAAATAAATAAACAGTGACATACACATCAATAAACTACACCCATATGTCAGGAGGTATTAGTTACAGAGATACTGAGACACTGATTACAAGCTGCATAAAGAAATCAGTAAGTATTTGTGTATACACACACGCACACACACAAGTACATATGTAAAGGTTCATACGTGCGAACTAGGAAAATGACCTTTAGAGCCCTTATAAGCCTAGTCGTGCAATCTAAATGTGATTTATATAAGGGATGATTGACTGTCTCTGTCCATCAGAGACATAGGCACTAGAACAGGGTTGAATTTCTGATTACCCATCCATTTATCCAAGTTGTGATTTCATAGGACTGGAGAGGAACTCCGCTTCACATGGATGGGGACCCTGTTCCAGTGAATGGGAATCCTCTGAGAAACATGTCTGTGTCTACATGTCTTATTTATGTCACAAGCAACATTTAGGTCTTTTAATCCAGTAGTTCTTATGCTGTTTGTTTTGTGGATGTGCAAAAGGTTCATCAAAAAAGGGTCCAGAGACACCTTGTATGTCAGGCAAAGATCACCTGTCTGAAGTCACCAAGTAAAGAGAGGGAGTTTTGAGGCAATCAGCATATGACATTGTGTTTACTCCCTACATCCTTTTTGAAAGGAATGTTTATGGATGTTCCAGTTGCTGCATGTGTTTGGTGAGATACATACTGAAGGATGCATTATACTCTAGGATGCATCTGCTGATGGCTGAGTACAGTGTTACGATGACCTCTGTGGACTAAGATGACATGCCCTTACTTATAAGTTGAGCAACATAGAAGGATTTTCTTACTGCCTTGGATGCATGTTGGTTGAAGGCTAAGTTACTACCTGCATGAGTTCCCAGATCCCTGACTAGTAAATCAACTTTTTGGGGGTGTTTTATTGATGACATAGTTACCCGGGGTGGTTGACTTCCAAAAAGCTACTGTAATGCATTTCTTGATACTGAGTTTTAAGCCATAGTTTTAGCACCAAGCATCTGTCTGTGTTGGACCTTCCTGAACGGTGTTATCATCTTGGGGGGGGGGGGGATTCAGTGAGTGCTCCCAGTTTGCAATCATCTGCAAACTTGTTTAGCCAGAAGCCTTTGACATTGTCTTTGACATCCGAGAAGTAGATACCAAAGAGTAGTGGGCCTAGCACAGAGCCCTGAGGGACTCCACTGGTGACCAGCCACTTTGTGGAGGTGGCCTCACAGATCCTAACCTCTTGGATCCTCCCTGTAAACCAGCTAGCTGTCCAGAGAGTTCTAAAGGGGTTTATTCCTAGATGTGTAAGTTTGTTAAAAATGCCCAAGTGGAGTATTGTATCAAATCCTTTAGCCAGCTCTAGGTAGGCAGTGTGCATCAGTTTCCTCTCATCTATTGCTTTCAGTGACTTTTTCAAAGAAGTCCACCAGGTTCAGTAAGCATGACCTTTTAACACCACCACACTGGGATGTATTGAGTGTCTGGAGTTTTCCCATGTCCTTCTTGATAATTTACATAATAATTCTTTCCATTGCTTTGCAAATAAGACTAGTCAGACTAATGACTATATGATGTAGTTTCCAAGATATGTTGAAGAACCTCCCTTATGAAGGGGGGTTACCATCACAGTCCTCTATTCTCGTGCCACAAAGCCTGTTTTAAGACTATGGTTAAACAAGTAATCCAAGTAAGTTGGATTTTAGATTGTTCAGGAGGCATCCCAGGATGCTGTTAGGACCCGTTGAGGATGTGTTCTTGGTTTTAGCAAATGCAGCCAGTACATTCTCCAAGTTATAGTGGGAGGGGTTATGTTTCTTGGTGGATGGTTGGGATGAGGGGGAGGCAAAGTTGGAAATTAATTTGTCCGCCAACAGGTTTGCTATATTGCCTGGCTCTGTGAATGTGGCACCATTAACCACCAGTTCAGCACATTGCTATGTGTAAAGAAGGCCTTATAGTTATCTTTCACCTGGGAGGCTATCTTAATATCAAAGTTGGCATTGTTTGGCCTAATTAGCCTTCTTAGTTTCCAGTTTAGTTTGCTGAGAGAGTTTTTAGCTTTATGGGAGTTAACCCTCTTGATTTTTACTATAGTTCTTTTTCTTTTTATTATGTATTATGTTAAATTTTGGATGCCACCAGGGCAGTTTGTTTCTGGTGCTAGTTTTAGGCTGACTTCTGGTAGGCACGGCAGCCTGTATGCAGCAATTGACATAGTTGTACAGAGTTTCTGAGAGCAATTCAGCATAGGTTGCCATGTTCTCAGGGTTTGGGAGGGTACTGAATTTTGATAAACCATCACTTAATAAAAAGTAATTTGCCTTGGAATAGTTCCTGTTACTGGTTTTACTGTGATTATGGAGTTGATTTCAAAGGAGACAGCTTTATGGTTGGATCTTACCTGGGAAGATGAGACAGCTTTATGGTTGGATCTTATCTGGGAGGACGAGACATAGGGGGCAGCGTGCAGTGTTCTCAATATTATAATTTGCAGGGATATCTGATTTATCAAAGGGTCTAATTACACATTTTTTATCATTTAGTCTTGACCAAGGTTTTGGCACCAGCTGTTTGTCATTTTTAGGCCTGTATGTAGGATGTCAGCATGGTTTGGGGATTCATTGACTGCTGCCAGGTTACAGTCATCGGCAAACTTGGTGAGCCAGAGGCACCCAACATTGGCCTTCACTTCTGAGAAGTATTTCCCAAACAGGAGGGCTACCAGCACTGAGCCCTGTGGGACACCACTATTAACAGGTTTCTTATTAGAGGTGGATTCACCTACCTGGACTATATGTGTCCTGTTAGTGAGCCAGTTGGCTATCCATCTGATGATGGTAGGGGTTTATTCCTAACTCGGTAAGTACTATGATTCCCGAGTGGGAGAATGTGTTGAAAGCTTTGACCAAGTCTAGTTTTGTGGTGTGTACTGTTTTATCCTCATCCATGGCCCTGGTGACTTTCTTGAAGTCCATCAGACTGAGCAGACAAGACCTTTCTCCAAAAAAGCTAAACTGGGTCCGTTCCAGTTTTTAGAGAGTTCCTATGTCATTATTGACCAGGTCCATGATGATTCTCTGCATTGCCTTACAGATAAGACTGGTCAAGCTTATGGGTCTGTAGTTCGCTGGGTCAACTGATGGACCCCTCTTGTGCAGAGGGACGACTGTTGCAGTCCTCCATTCCTTTGGGACAAAACCCATCTGGAAGCTGTGGTTAAAGAGGGTTTCTAGTGGCCTTGATATATTCTGTTTTAAGCTATTTAAGAAGCATCCTGAAGTGTTGTTGGGGCCCATGGAGGCTGTGTTTTTGGCTTTAGCAAGTTCAGTAAGGAACTTTTCCCTCGTAATGATCAATAGGGGGTTGATTGCATGTATTTCTTTGGGTGATAGGGGGAGAAGTTTGAACTGAACTTGTCAGCCAGCAGGTTTGCTATAGTTTCAGGCTGGGTGTAAGTGTTACCATTCATGATTAACTTGGCATTTTGTTGAGCATTTCCCCTGAGATTATGAATATGATTTTAAAAAGTCTTATGATTATTTTTCACCTGGAGACTATATATTCCTTGTAGTTTGCTTTAGCAGATTTGACCTGCTCTCTAATTTGTTTGTTTAGACTGGTGAATGTCTTTTTGCACTGTTTTGTCTGTTCCTTCTTGGCTTTGGAGAGGATGTTTTTCCTTTTTCCTTTTATTGATTAGCCTTTTTATCCTAGGAGTCCACCATGGTGGTTTATATTTGCTAGTAATCATAGGTTTGACTTGACAGATACTGCCTCCTCTGTGCATCTATGAATGTGGTTGTACAGTGCTTTTGTCTACAGCTCAGAGTAGGCTTCAGTGTCATCTGGGTTAGGAGGGGCTTGGAGTTTAATAAGCTGTCACTTAGTTTGAGGTAATTAACCTTAGCAAAGTACTTAACAGGTTTAGAGTTTGATGGGGGTTCTAGGTTAGTTTTAATGCTAAAGGAGATCATTTTGTCATCAGTTAATGCACAGGAAGGATCAGCATCCCCGCAAGTTTGAGAGTACTAAGTCTAGAATATTTGTACCTCTAGTTGTGGAGCTAACTAGTTGCTCCAGGGTATTTGCATTGACAAACTCCAAAAACTTCTGAGCAAGTGAATTATGGGTCATAAACGTCTCCCAGTTTATGGATGGGTAGTTGAAGTCACCCATAAGTAAGGTGCTAGGCTGAATGTTGAGAGATTCCAGTAGGTTTAAGTAGGAGATGCATTTTTTGACAATCATGTTAGCGGATCTGTAGCTAGCAAGGATATGATAGGTGGTTGCACCTATGGTTAGTTGGGCATAGAGCAGCTCAAGCAAGTCATGTTGTTGGGCTAGTCTAGCAGTGTACTTGTCGTTTATGAACAATGAGATACCTCCTGCCTTTCTTTTATCCTAAGCTGAGAGGGGTTGAAATGTATGAAAGGCATTGTAGCCTTTAATAGCCAGGGTGCTTTCCATGGTTCTGAACATGTTTACATGGCTGCACATATGTCTGCATTCTCCAGGGTGAGGACTGCTTCCAGGGAGTAATTTTTTTATTTAAACTCCTAATGTTGAGCAGCAGTACCTTTCGGTAGTTGTGTGTGATTTTTGTTATGTTGGAGGGTTTAACAACTTGGCATGGCCTAAAAAAGGCACTATGGGGATAGATAAAGTTTTTACCAGTATCCGGAAGCCAAGAGGTGACAAGTGCAAGCCATCTGTGGCAAAGCATTGTTGTTTGTCAGGCTGGCAGATGTTGGATCATCTGCTTGTGACATTAGAAACTAAGCCAGTTGTTGATGTAAATCATTTTTTTGCTGGTACATGTGGATGAGCAATTTATAAACTTCCTAATACTAATGCATAGTTATAATATCAATTCATATTATGAGAATATCATCACAGAATATTCTGAATCTTGCTGTTTCTCTTTAGATTTGTCAGATACCTTTTTTTTGCAGAAGAAGAAGAAGAGGAAGAAGCAGCAGAAGCAGACTTCCCCCAACCAAGAAGGTGGTTCATCTCCCATTAAAGATTGAAGGAGCACCTTCAAAATAAGCTTATTCCTCCTTTCAATAATGGCCTGTTGGCCAGCAAATGGAGCAGGAGTTGTCCAGATGTGATGGGCCCAAACAATAAATGCATATATTATTCCTACCTGAGTTTGGAAACTTGTGCAAGCAAGCTATGCATTTTGTATGATAAATTGACAACCTAATCCCGTCCCTCTCACCGTTTGTCTATTGAATCATTTTGCAAAGTCTCTCTGGTAAACTACTCACCAAAACACTTTTGATAAAATTGCTTAATATTGAGGTACTGATGCTGTTGATACTGATTTTAGTATCAAATTAGTGAGTTTTTTAATTAGGTTCTTGATGGTGACAGAAGAAGGTTTACAGGCTGAACTTTAAATACTCATTAACAAGTCCACTCAAACATAATTCTAAAACCAAACTTCTAGCTCCTGTAGTTATCCCTGCCCCCAGAGTCCTTCCTGTCTGTATTATGGACCAGCACTTCTCCACAACTTCTCTAGCCAGCTTGATTGTGATGGGTATCTTGAAACAGTGTAGGAAGTATCTTACACTGTCTGACGATGGTCTGTTACTGAAATAGCATAACACTGTGTACAAGAGATGTACATGTGTGTATATATATATATATATATATATATATATATATATATCCTTTGTGGAAAAATGCAGAAGCTAAAGTCATCAGCAGTACATCACACCTCTCCAAGGCCATCACAATACACATCCATCATCATATGCTGAGGTTCTAAACCATAACTTGCTGAAACCTCATAGTACTCCAAAATGCAGCAAAGGCACAAAGCACACTCAGCATATTAAGCCTCCTTTCTCACATAGGAGTCCCAAAGTCACAAATGCTGAGCCTATAAGGTAGGCATCGACCCATCCAAACATTCTTGTTATAGGTAACACCATTGTTACACATAGAGATGTTGAGCAAGGAAAGAGTGATGGTTAGTTGCAGGTCTGGTGCCAGGATCTGTCAGATCATGCCTGCACTCAAGTCATTGAAGAAAAAGTACCAGTATGCTAAGTTCCAATGAACTGAGGTGTACTTCCCTGGACTATATGAAGAGAGACATGATAGAGCTCTCAGATTATGTATCTAAAGCAGGCTTGAGCAGCCGTCTACCTTCTCCAAGGACTATGTTGCAATATGAACAAAAAATAATTGATTTAATTTTTGGTGTCATTCAAAGGGAGTCCAGTATTTGTTAGCTTGGGAGGATATGATCAACAGACCACACTCCTTCACCAGGGATAGCCTACAGGGTTTCAGTTATTGTCAAAAATCTTGTCCACCCCATAGTGCCTTTTTTAGGTAATGCAATCCTGATAAACATGCCAACATGACAAAACAAGCAAAGGAAAATATGAAGGTGTTGCTATTAATGCTAGAAGACTAAACAATAAACTCCACTCCCTGCAAGGCCTTCGTACTCTAGAAGACATTGATGTCTGTTTCATCATCAGTGAGTGATCACTATGGTCTAATGTTGTCTTTCTTCATTTTTTCTTTTAATTTGTCACAACTACATTCATGGGTGGACATAAAATAAACTGAATCTGGTTATGCTTTCATTTGTCTCTAATTGAAAGCATGTGAGTGATATGTAGAGATTTATTGCATGTATTGTTCACTCAAACATATTTATATTATCATCTCTAGTGAACACAACTCTAAGGGTTCATTCTATGGACTGTAGTTTTTGTAGTATGACTCAAGTGTTCCGAATAGACTTGTCCATATTTATCTTCACTTATTGATACATTTCTAAATCTACTTCACTCAGTTGTAATATATTTTTAGTATGTAGGAGAGTGTTTATCTGACATAATCATTAGTATATTGGTTGTATCAGAATACTGGAGACTATTAATATATATATATATATATATATATATATATATATATATATATATATATACATACACACTACTCTCAGGATAAAGAGAACTAATGTTAAGCAGCATTTACTGTGTTATAAATTATATTTTACTTTATGAATGTTTAAGTAGTGCATGATAGGATGGTTATATTCTGAAAAAGAAGTCTAATCCAATCTAAAATTAAATTGTATTACCAAATCAATACTCATTTCCATATATTGTGTTAATTCATTAATAATAGTTATATAGGGAAAATAATAACTAATATTGTTAAATCTCCAAGGTAAGAGAAAAGGTGTACTGGAGCTCGAAAGGGGTTAGTTTTTTTTTTCTTTCTTTTTTCATGTGGGAAGTTATGGTAGGCAATCTGTTAGATTTCTTCTCATCTAGCAGATTGGAAGTATATTTCACTTCATGTGCATTAGAGGGTTTACAAAAATATTTATATACTTGTTGCTGTACAAGTAATTTTGGCATTTTTATTTTTTAATTTTTTTATTGGCCTGAACTAAACTCTATTTTAAGTTATTTGACCAAAATTAAAATATTGACTACAGTGAGAATTATTAACATAGTAGTTACACATTTTACATTTGGTATGGTATTACAAAATATAATACAAAACAACTATGATGTAAAGTTAAATACTAAGAATTGACTTGACTATTGTATCCTTAAACACGGTTTAAACAATCCAAGGACAAGATCTAATTTATTAAGATATATGAAATTAAATAAAGTACAAGTAGTATTTCTTCAAGAGACTCACTTCAAAACAAATGATACCTTTAGCTGGAATCCTAATGAATATAAGATCTTATCTCACTCTTCATATAAGAAAAAGACTAGGGGAACTTCAATTTTATAGAAAAAAATGTCACTATACCTCAAATCATTTACAAATATGAAGATAAAGAAGGACTCCTAGCCATAGTAACAATAAGATATAACAGACTCTGGACATTAGTCAATATAAATTGGTTTCCAGGTATTAGGATTGGGACAGTACAAAAACACATGGATCTAATAACTAGAGTATATAAAGGAAATTTGATTTTGGGAGGTGACTTTAATTGTATATTGGTTAGACCAGAGACCACAAGCAAAGGAAATTTACATGCATGTTCTATAGGGAAGCTACTTAATAAATGGGTAGAAAGATTAAATCTAATTGATACATTTAGTTATAAGAACAATTCATTATTATTTTCACACCAAGACCACAGATGTGGGACACATACAAGAATTGATAAAAATATTCATATCTCAAGAGCTAAATTCAAAAATAATAAAATTTTCCATAATCCCTTGCCCCTTTTCAGACCATAATTCATTAATTCTCAAAATACATACAGATTATAAGGAATTATTTTTTATGTCAAGAATTCCAGCTTACATTACACAATTAAAACAATTTAAACATTAGTTAAATTCAGAAGTATAATTCTTTTTAGATATAAGTTACACTACTGAAGTAAATGTAATTAATCTTTGGGATACTTCGAAAAGCCTATCTAAATGGAAACATTCTTTCATGGTATAAAAACAAGCCAAAAGAGTGGGAATCAGAATTATGTAACATCCAAAAACAAATTACAGATCTCACTGTTAATTTATCTACTTATTAATCATAAAAAAGCATTGGAAGACTTAAACAGAAGATATAATGAAATCCTAACTCACAAAACTAATATAGTTGTAGAAAGGTTAAAACTTAGTTCCTATGCAGTATCACCCAAACATATGCATAATTTAGCAATAAGATTAAAAAAAATTCTATTGAAAATAATATTACAAGTATTATACATGAAGGGAAAAAAAACAAAAAGGTTTCCGATATAAATTATATACTAGATGCATTTAAACATTATTTCTCTGACCAATATAATGATACTTCACATATAACTAATACATCAAGCTTAGACCTGAAATTAGTAAAGGTCAAGGCAATACCAGAAAAGTTAAAGTTAGACATTCAAAAACAAATATCTCTAAAAAAAATTACTCAAAAAAATCAAGGAAAGTAAAAGTAATAAAACACCGAGAATTGATGGAATAATTAATGAATTGTATAAGATATTTCCATCTTCAGTGATATCATTGTTTCACAAAACTTTGAATTAAATTCTAGCACAAAACACAGTTTCATGGAGGTACTCCTTTATTACACCCATTATAAAAGAAAACAAAGACCCTTTACAGTGTAAATCTTATAGGCCAATGTCTTTATTTAACAATGAATATAAAATCTTCATGTCAATATTAATTAGTAGAATTAAAAAACACTGACACACAATAAATGCAAGTGCAGTAACAAATGCTATTCAACAGAGGTAGAGCTCCTGCAGTATCAGAAATCCTTGGAATTAAGTGCACAAACTCTGAAAATGTTCCTAAATAAAGAAATACCTACAGGATGAAAGATTTTTACACAGCTGAGCCTTCATGCCAATCAAATAAACATACAATAAGCCTTCCACCCTCAGTTCCCAACTTGGAATAGTATCATCCCTCGGCTCCCACTAGAGTGCAGAAACCCCCTCTTAATGTAAAACAAACTGGTTTTGCACTCAAGTGCAGTAACAAATGCTTTACAACAAAAGGCACAACTCCTGCAGTATCAGGAATCCTTGGAAATATGCTTCCAAACTCTGAGAAATGTTTACAATTACAGAAAAAAGTGTGCAAATGTAGGAGAACTTCTACAAACATAAAAAAACTTTGCAAAACTTAGACATTTTTTGACAAACTCAGAAGAAATATGTCATAGCCCCCCACCTTCTTAGCTTTTATATTTATGAATCTCATTTTAGTAAAAGCTAACAATATAAAACCAAAAGTAGGTGGGGGGATGCACCCCCCACACACACACCCTAACTATATATACTAACTCCAGGATCATACTACAGTGGAGAAAAGGGCATATACGTTTTATTTGCCCAACAGTGCTTACATTCAGTGAAATGAGTTTTCAGTGATTTCAACTTTCTGAGATTTGGTGCGAGTGTTTTGAAATTCAGTGAAATGAGTTTTCAGTGAAGCAAAGTAGACCCATATATATATATATATATATATATATATATATATATATATATATGTGTGTGTATATGTATATATACAAGGAAGACTTAAGAATGAAAGTAGTTAAAACTTGTGTTTTGCACTCTTTCCATGCTTGCATTTGTATGATGGTTCAAACTTCACTGTTACACTTGTATTTGAAATTACGAGCAGTCCTGGCTAATTGGCAGGTATGCATGGCATACACACACACACACACACATATATATATATATATATATATATATATATATATATATATATATATATATATATATATATATATATATATATAGTCATTTGTTGACCAGGAAAGTCCACTGGGTCAGAGACTGATTTTCAGTGGAGGCCCGGGGAAAAAAGCACCAAGAACAGTACTGAAAATGTTTTACATCATTGTCTAACAGTATAATATAAAGGAGATAAAATTCAATTTTGATACAGACTGAGCAATACAATTTTTTTTGTAGACAATCATTACAACAAATGATAAATTGATCATAATAAACAATAACAAAATTATATAGTAAATCTGAAAGGTAGGAACATTCAAAGAGGGAAAAACAGGTTTGATCTGATGTTAGGCAGATTAAAGAATCAGCAGTAGGAAAGTTAGTAAGGGAGAAAATCTGAGTCATTTGAAGCTGTTCCTACAAGGGCTAGTAAAGAAGGCTCAGGAAGAAACGAGTTGTAATTTTGTATGTATAAAAAGTGTGTAGTATGGTAAACTTATTCAAGGAGGCTTAGAGGTATGCATGCATGGGCAGGTATAATGGTTAAGGTAGTGGTTTCTAAGTGCAGATGTAAAAGGTTTTCTAGTGTCCAAAATAGTGACTGAGGAAGGCAGTGCATTCCATAGTTTGGCAGTAGAGTATGAATATAGGCATTCTCCAGCTTGTTTGTTGGGTTTTGTTGTGTTTATTAGCTGTTTATTACTACAGCAAAGACTTCTGGGAGGGGTGTAAGGTTCTAGCAAATTCTGGAGAGATGTACCGTTATCAAGATTATAGGTCAGTTTCTGGGCAAGAGTTAGTTGTGTGTATGTAAGGTAATGGGGGGATTCAAACCAGTTCATTTTTTTTATGGCAAGGCAGTGGTGTGTGTGATTAGGCTGTCTAGTGGCAAATTTTGCTATTTTATGGTAGCAGGACTGTAATTTGTTCAGGGATGAAGAGTGAAGGTTGGTGAAAATGAGGCATCCATAGATGAGGGAAAGAAGTAGCAGAGTGTTTGCAATTTTACCTTGGTGGACTTGTCCATGTAAAGTTTGTGTCTATACAGTTTCCCAAGTTTAAAGTGTTTTTTTCTTTATTCTGTTAAGAATGTGGTTGTCAAAGGAGAGTTTGTCTTCAATTTCCATGCCTAGTAATTTTGCTGTTTTTACTACTACAATTTCAGTATTGTTTAGTGAAAAGATTTTAAAGTCTTGATTTGTTGTTTTTGCAGGGAAAAGTTAGAGTTTAAATTTTTGGGGGTTAAGGAGAAGTTATGCATTGTTTAACCAAGATTGGATAGATGCAAAGGAGTTTTGAGTTATCCTTAGTAGATCCGAGAAGTTATTGGAAGAGGATATAATAGTGGAATCATCAGCATACTTGATGAGTGTACTGCGTTGGGATGCTGTATGAAGATTATTGATGAACACATTGAAGAGATGAGGACCCAGGCTAGATCCCTGGGGGAACCCTGTATTGTTGACAAGATATTCAGAGTGCATATTTTGGCATCTGACAAGTTGTTTTCTATTCTTTAGGTAACTAGAAAACCAATTTAGAGTTTGCTGTGAGCATTTTAGAGTTTGAGCTTGTATTAGTTTTGGGTGAGATACCGTGTTAAAAGCTTTGGATAGGTTGTTCAGAATGACTGAGATTGATAGACCTGACCTACATCCAGAGCTTTGTGTACAGTATTGGCAAATGAGCGTAAGGCTGTAGTGGTGCTGTGAGTGGGGCAAAAACCATGTTGAGTGGGAGCAAGGGAGGTTATTGTCTGTGTGGTGCTTTAGTAATTGCATATGTATGCATTTCTCTAGGATTTTGGATAAAGGGGAGAATAAAGAGATGGGTCAGAGGGATCTTTGGTGTTACCACCTTTGTGCAGAGGAATAATAATAGATTGTTTCCAGAGATGAGGGACGTAGGTTTCAAACCTAGACCGGTTAATAAGGATGCTGATGGGATATGCTATAGCACTGGCAGCTAGTTTTAAGTATTCTGCTGGAAGGTTATCAACTGATGGAGAGCATGGTCTCAGTTTAGTTAGTAGTTTATGTACAAGGGAGGTGGGCACTGGTTGTGGAGTAGGAGTAGGGGCAGATGACAAATTATTATTGTTTTCAGTGGAAGGGAAGGTATATGAGTTAAGTTTAAACTGTGTGAGATTAATAGTAGATTCCATGCTATTTTTTGTAGTTGGGGAGGGTTGTTTGATAAGGTTTTGAATAGTTTAAATAAAGTGAATGTTAACATTTGGGTAATTTCCTGTGGGTCTTTATCTGGTGATAGTGCAAGATTCTGCTGTGTTCTGGGATTAAGAATTGAGGAGTCAATCTTCCAGAATTTGTTTGGGTTATACTTTAGGGTGGATAAGTTGATTTTTGTCATTAATAACTAGCTTCTTCACTGTGCTACATAGTTGTTTATAAGTAAGTTCATTTTGTGGCGTTCTATTTTCTGTATATGGCACAATCCACACTGTCACGAATGTAACCCTTGCCATCAATGTTGTCAAACAACTATAGATTTACTGTGTGTATCACAGGAATACGTATCACACATGCATCTTGTATAATGCATTAATGGGGATTTTGCACCATCAACCACTAATGTTTATGCAACAAAAAGAATACTTGGGTATGGCCGATAAGATGTGTGGGAGCTCACCGTGGCAAATGTGGTTCACTTGAGTAACTCATCCCTAGAAGATATATTGGGAGGTAAAAGAAAAAGTGTGCATTGTACTCAGTTATTGGTGTGATGTGGGCTGAAAACTATGGTACTATAATGTCCTTTGATGTGGATGTCCTGCACATACACAGGAGTTGTTACATACAAGGGAGTAGTTACCACTATGATCACTTGTTGGTGGACATTCCGCATAGCATCTGCTTGAGTACACAGGTCATATACCACTTGATGTACTCATAAGCATGTGGTGTCTGTATTATAATTAGCTGGTGTGTTTGCTTTATCTAATGTGTCTCCATGGCAGTCCTTTGTGTGTGTGCTGATACTGTTAGTATTATACCAGTACCACACTTGGATTCAGTGATTGTCCACAATCTGCAGTCCTTCATAAAGCTGGTTAGACAAAGGATGTATAAAGTCTGTTTTGACATCTGAGACTTAAATAATGAACTGGAAAGGGCCTAGCATAGAGCCATAAATTATGGACATGATCACTGGACTCTAAATATAGGTCACTTCACACACACCAACATATTTATCTGTCACATATGTGACCCAGTGGTCTACCCAGTTTGGTGATGTAGGTGTTTATGCCCACTTGTGCCCTTTTCTCAGTAATATCTCAGTGTGGATTTTTCTCACATGCCTTGACCAGGTCAAGTTATGCAGGATGATAGCAATATCATCATGCATGCCCTTGTTGACCTTCTTGAGGACATCAAACAGATGTAACAGACAATATTTTAGCCTTAGCAAATCACATGTTTGGTATGCAGACAGGATATTACCCATGTCCTTTAAAAGAAGGAACATCATGACTATTTGGTCTACTTCACAGATGAGGAGAGTCAGGATGGGTCTAGCCATGCATGCATCAGGTGATGCTCCACCCCATATAAAAACATGCATGTTGATGTACACTCTTCTACAGAAACATATGCTGTTTGGAGGCTGTGTTGAAGTATGGATCCAACTGTTTCTGGTAGGTTCATGTTTTGAGTCATGCTATAGGCAACCTATGATATTGTCAGGACTCACTGATTCTGTGTTATTAGTCATGGAGAGTGCACAGATGAGCTGCCCTCCTTAGAATAAAAACCGAGTAATGTTTGCATGTGTACTTTGGCTGATGGCCGCTGGCGACAGGGGTAATCTGCGAGACAAACTGCCAGCAAGCAGATTCTTATTTCCTCTGGTTGGGTATGTCAGGTGCCATCCACACACACATCTGTGATTAGCTGTGTATTCCCCTTAACATTTCACATTTGTTGGAATAAGTGATTTGTGAAAAGACCTCCAAATACATTCTTGGTCATTCATCACATTCCACACAGTGGTACTGCGCATACAGTCATACAACTGTACTAATGTCACATACTTAAATCAATTACACAACATATCCCTGTGTATGTTTCATGGAAAAGCTGGGTCTGAGCAGTCTGAGGCCATATCATGACACATTAGATATCTGTTTGTGGCTCTTACAGAACATTTCCTGACACAAATTATAATAATCACACAATGGTGCTGCTGATCACCTTCAACAATTTTTGGGTATAGGAACACAACTGCACATCCAATGAATTCCATAAGGTTGCAGTTGAATCAAAGCATGTGATACACTGGTGGTGTATATCACAGTATAACAAGACTTATTTGACCATGTAATCAGTGTGAATTTATATTGATGTGTCACTGTCTTAAAGTATTTAATGATGGTATGTAGATACATGCACACCTATGCCATACTGCAAGTGTCACTGTGATGGTGGAATGTGAACTGTGTAGAAGGTTGATCTGCTTCACTACAACAACACGTCATAATATGCCAGCAATATACATAAAAGTGCATCATATCATGTCAGCAGTTCACAGGGGGCATATTACTACAGCTGTCATGGAAAGAGTATGTAATGCAATAGCAGCAATGGCTATCAATACATTAGCTCACATCACAGATTGTAATACATTCTTGCAATCATACTGTACATCCACACCTCAATATAGCACATGTCAGGGACAGCAACATTGACATGTCAACTGTCCATAGGGTCATAGGACAGTATTAGACTAATGGACAACATCACATGAAATATTAGCCATTATTATACCATGTTAACACAAATCCCTGTATCTCTGTTATGGAAGATAGTAAGACTATTGTGCATATGTGTATATTTGCTTGACTGCATTGCATCCTGCCACTATCCATATGGGACATGTGTACCACACCATGACAGAATTAGCAGTCATACATGCAGTGGTCTGGTGATAGCCTGTAGAGGCTCAAGTAAGGACTCTGCTTCATGATGTATGTATGCATCTTTGACATGAGGACATCCTCGACGCCTCTGCAGGAAGGATGTCATGGCCAGAGGAAAAAGGAGGATGTTGGATGCATGGGGCTAAGTGAAAGGTTCTCCAATTATAGTGAAATAAAGAGCGATTCCAAAGATCATGCAATGACCATAATGTACCACCAACCACACACACACACACACACACACACACACACACACACACACAGCAGTAGACAGGGCCTGAATTGAACATTACACTTGTGTAGGTATAAAATATGAATGACATGCAGTGTCACAGTAGTAACCCCACATATGTCTGACTGTAAACTGTCATGTTGCACTTTATGGAGTACGATAGCAAATAGATTGTATGATGAGGAAAACAAGTTGTGAGGACTGTAGGGCATGGATGTGGAGTTACATCCCTGTGTAAAATTGTCTCAGATGTGATAGTTGTATGTATAGACACGCAAGTTGCTTGCTGTCAGATTAGAACACCTATATGTATAGATAAAGTAGGTTGCAAACACAGTAATTAATGTTACTGCCACAGTAAAGGTTGGTGTTGAATACTATGAGTGTTTGCTATATAGGATGACGTAATCGTATGCTACAACAAGGTGTTCTGAAGAGGGTTTGACATAGCTTTGGACTCGCATTTCTTTTAAAATTGCCACTGGGTTTGACATAGCTTTGGACTCGCATTTCTTTTAAAATTGCCACTATAGTGCTTGTTGAATGTACACACAGTTGACTGCAGTGAGAATAGAATCCCTACCTACCTATTTACAAATCACAGTACTTAATGCAAGCACCACAACACAGGTCTGGCTTTTATAGTTCTGGACAACACTTTATAACCAATGTCATCAGCAGTGTCTAGTGAGAAGAGAATGGTAGTAGCAGTGTCCCACATGCTGGTGTAAACTGTTTTCTTATATGTCAGACAACGGAACAAATGCACACACACCAGTTGATTGCAGTAAGAACAGAACTCCTACCTAAGTATTTATAGAGCACAGTACTTAATGCAAGTGCCACAGTACAAATCTGACTTTTCCAGTACTGTTGGACAATTTATAGTGGGTGACGTCATCAGCGGATGGTTGAGAGGAGATGTTGGGCTGGATGAAATTGATGTGTAGTCATGTACAACTATTAAAGTACTTGTACTCCATATGATTGTATTGCTGCCTATAGGATATACAGTTACACTCATCTGACTAGACACACACACCAGTTGACCACAGTGAGATTAGAACTCCTACCTAAGTATACTGACTTGAGAACTCAGTATTTAACGCAAGTGCCATGGCAAGTCTGACTTTTACAATGCTGATGGACAATTTATACTGGATGACATCATCACTGGATATTTGGGAGATGATGTTCGGAGGCCTGTATGAAATTAATGGGTAGTCCTGTATGACTGTCAAGATCTTAAAGTTCTGCATGCTACTGGATTGATGATAGGATATGGACTGATTTTCCGCTGACTATGCAAACACACACTTACACATAAGGCGATGCACATAATATGGCTGCTTGCTAATCTATTACACAATTATTTATTCCCATCTGCAAAACACAGTATGTGATGATTGCAACACCAGTAAAGCATGTATTTGTCTTGTTAGAGTTGTCTATAGATGATGTCATCATCATTATATGATCTGGTTGACATATCCTGTTATAAGAGTGGTGAGCAAAGAGTTGATATAGTATTTCCTGTTGTGTTGCCAATGTGCAGGCATACTTTAAGAGACAGCTTTACAAACTACATGCAAAAGGCTGTCAGAAATGCATGTAGCAGAAATGAGACATTTTTCCCAATATGTTGTGTACATTACACATTTAAATTGTCAGATACAGCTACACACATTTATTGTCATCATATTTGAGTGTTTATATTTGTGAATAATTGCTGTCCACATTAGTAGAAGTATTAGACAACCTAAATAAAGATGTAGATGGTATGTAACAAAGCATTTTTTTGTATTTATTTTTGTAGTGTAGTTGATATTTTGGAACAAGTACTGAGATACCAAGTTTAAGTGCATGGGTACAGGTAACACATGGCTGTGGTGTAAATATGTGTTCAGTCTTTAAACAGTTCCTTTCCCTTGGTTGTGTTTTTAGATGTACTTTAATGAGATGAAGACTAATTGGACAGTAAACATAAGTAATACATACTAAGGAGCACTTTTCATAGAGCACCACCAAGTAGCTGGTTTACGTGATCAATGGCAAAATGTTTGTGCATGCGAGATATTTAAGGACTTCTACTTCTACTTGAGAAGTACTTATCCATACTGGCTATGGCAGACATAGCTAACAGATACTGTGATGATCACATATAGTTCATATCGGAAATGTATCATAAATGGTCTAACCTTAAAAAAAGCTTTATACTGCTTACCCCATTTGCATATTGCTAAGTGATGAGCAAACACAGGCTTCTGTTTCATTAGTAAAATTAAGAGAATTGTACTGTTTTGCTTTCTACCATGCAAACATGCTAAGTGGAGAGGCATGGCAGTCAGCACTTTGGATAGTACAGCCTGTAATAAACACACTTGCTGCCTGGCTGACTCTACAGCAGCAGGTGTAAGATCACTGAGTTTGTATTTTGAGCCCAGATGATACAGGGTTCAGATCCAGATTTAATTAATATTTTTAAATATGCATTAAAGACGTAATTAAATAATTACATGTGATGATAATTTGAAATGTGAGAGGGAATGGCTACAGTGAAGTACTGTATAAAATAAACAGTACTCAAGTGATTTATGTCAACAGTATATGTATCGTTTTACATATTGATACAGTCATCAGGCTAAATAGTTATGTAAATTAAATTTTTAATACAAGTCCTTTGTTCTACTTTAACTGTGTGTTTCCTTAGCGCAGCAGGTTTAAGCAGTATTGTGCAGAGCTAACCGTACCATGCCATTGGACGTGAAGAGCCATTCACTGTCGCTCTATATTGGTGCACAATGAGAAAATCTTTGCAACCACAGACGACAAAAGTGAAGAGCTTTATTGGCAATTTATTATTTATGTCTCTGGTGTGTAATTCTTTTTTTTTTGTGCAAAATGAAGGTGTTAAAATTGGATAGATAGGAAAGTGGTGAAATGAGAGGCAAGCAGGGGAAGAACAAAGGGAAAGCAGTATAGGGATGTGCAGGAGGGAGGAAAAACATAGCTATACACTTTTTCAACAGTGTAAAATGAATATGTATAGAATATTGGCTGAATTTGGACTGTCACCTCAACAAAGAGGGGTGACAGCTAAGCAATCGAGTTGTATAGCCAGTTGGACCGAATGAAGTGTGTTGAAAAAACGCACATGCAAAGTGGAGAGCTATGTATGGGGCAATTTATTCTTAGGACAAGTGCCCATTTATAATTTTTTATTTCAATAAGAGAGAATTGTTGGGTAAGGGGCATAGGTATCTCTGGGTCAGGTAAGTAAGGTAGATATGTGGATTTAGGTGGAATTTAAGGTGAGTGTTTTGTAAGGGTTTTGGGTAGGTGTTTGAGTGTATGTGAGTGTGTTTGTATGTTTGGGTAAGGGTAGGCAGGTAAAAATATGAGTGTTTAAGTGTTGGATGTGGTGGTGTTTGTATATGTGTGATATGTGTGTGTGTGTGTATGTGGGACTGTAGAATGCATGGGTGTGAGTTTACTTTCTTTTTCTGTTTGTGTGATCTCACAGTTAGTATATATAAGTAGGGCGGTGTGGGGGGCTTGCCCCCTGCTTATTTGTAGTGTAGGTTTGTAGATGGGTAGTGTTATATTTGTGTGTGTGTTTTTTTTTGTAGTGTGGGTATTGTGTATGTGTGGTGTGGTGTATAGTGTGTGTTCGTGATTTGAAATTTTGCGGTTTTGCGCTGTCGGCGTTTTGTGGATTCGACTTTTCGAAATTCGACCTTTCAGTATTTCGAGATTATAAAGTGAATCCATCCATTCATCCATATATATATATATATATATATATATATATATATATATTTATTCCCTTTCCCAGGTTTGAAAGCTACTTGCATACTTTCAGAAATCAGTAACGTTTAGCCTTGAATATAATCAGTTTGCTTCCATGGATAAATAAAAGAAAAAAAGTAGTATTCTGTTGCAGCCTGAAAGTCAAGCTGAAACATTTCTTGCTAAAGAAAAATTTTTCATTATATTCTCTGTTCTCATATTTACTTGTTTCCACTTAAATTTATTATTGAATTAAGCTAAGGGTCTTAATCCAGACTTTCACCTAAGCAAAAGTAAGCGAAAACATATCTGCTCTTTGTATGTTATGATCTATATATGTTTTCACCCCATCCCTCACCTCAACAAGCCCACAGAAAATTCTTACCAGTCAGTATTTTTTCTTAATCTTTCAGGCTCTCTTAGTTTCTTTTTTGCAGGCATCCAGGCAGTGTACTTAATAGTCTGTAACTGAACTTTACTCAAGCTGACAGTATTACTGGCTGCTGTTTCTCATTTTCTGTTTTCGCACTGGGAGAGCTTAAGCTGTTGATCAGTGTGCAGCCATCTTGGAAGTCTAGTTTATGATTTATTTATTTTGGCTGTATTCATTCATTTTGACTGAAAGTAGTCTTTTACAAAATTAAGGGACTTTTGTACATGTATTTTGTGCTTGGAACTGTGTTACTGAAACTGTCATTCTCTTCAATGCAGCCTTTAGAATCATAACTCCTGCAGAAATAAACTTCAGAGAACTTTTGGTGCCATTTTATATTTTAAAAACTTCTCATCAGTTTATGATTTATTTATTACTGTTTTACAGCCTTTTTAATCATTCAGTACTGAAACTAGCCTTTATTGGTTAAAACTGGGAAATTATGACATGTATTTTATGCTTTGAACTGTTATGGAAAATATTGTTAGTTTTTCTCAGTGCAATGTTTAGAATAGTATCCCAACAGAAAGAGTTTTTAGATTGTTATTTAGAGGGGAATAGTGGGTTTTGTCCATGGTTTTACTGGGCTGACTGTGCAGCCAGCATTTGGTACTGAGCTGGATAGTTTCTCGTTCCCTGACTTGATAGGTTCAGATATGGTGTTCTCCCATCCCCGCCATCTACCCCTTGTGTACCTAAAAAACATAGAAATAAGTCAAGAAATATGCCTCATCTTATGGCATGTGCGACTCGGCTGTAGACTTAATCAGGCTGTTGGACCACTAACCTTCTTTTGCCTCCAAGTTCTTTGATGTGGTATTTATACCCCACAACTTTGCATGACACTAGGATCAGACACATCCTCCTGGGCTGTACCAGTGCCTGCTAGAGGTTCAGGATGACAAGCTGTTTAGGTGTAGGGGAGGCTAGGGATGCAGAATCTGTTGCCTTTTTGATATACCTCCACCTAACGTGATGGCTTTGGCTAGATTAATTGTTCAGGCAATTGGTTACGTGGAGCAAACCTGGGATATGAGTAACACTGTGTCTAAGACCTTTCAACCATCCAGGGATCCCAGTTTTGACATTTCTGAAGTGTTAAGAGTCTGATCAGTCAGCTTCCTCTGAGGATGAACAGGTGCAGAAAACAAAACATAATTTAGGGATCTATTTAATTGGGAGCAACCTTTGGCTACTCCTGTGGTCAGCAGGTTATATGATCTTTTGGAGTGTGACATGGCAACCTTCTCTTCATTAATTCTAGTGTTGAAGGATGTTTTTAAGAAAGCTTGCAGTTCTGCTCAATTAAATGAGTCTTTGCCTGAAAAAGTGTTTTAAGAAATTTAGTGTGTGCTCGACTATGCCTGGTCTCAAGCCCTCTTTGTCAGAAGATCCTACTTCTGTGTCCCCAGTGTAATATTACAATTAAAAGATTGTCTTCACCAAACCCAGTCCCTACAGCTAAGATAGGCAAGTGGCTAGAATCTCTGGGAAAGAAGCTGGCACAGTCTGGCACAGTAGTCTTTAAGGTGTTTAACTACCAGTGTTTTATGTAGAAGATGCATGTATAGTTTACATGAATTATTTGCATTGTTACCTGATAAGCAAAATGTTTGTGTTAAAATGTTGTAGCCAGTGTTTCTCTGTTGTCTAAGCATGCTTTAACAAGTGCCTTGGAAAGGGACAATACTGTTTCTAGAAATGCAGTGATGTCTTTGTTGATAAGCAGGTATACCTGGTTGCACAGTCAAAACTTTTCTGATGAGTTAAAAATGAGATTATGAATGCTGTACTCTATTCTGAGTATCTGGTACAGGAGCTAATCAGATCCTTAAACACTGGGATGACAGAGGTAAACTGATGCAGGGGGGTGTCTAAAATGTTCCATATTCCCAAGTTACCCTCCATTAAGCAGGATAATTTTCAGTGGCCTAACAAAGAGTCGCCTCAGCTTAACAAAAGCCAAGGCACCAAAAGGAAATGGCAGGATGAGAACTCCACCAAAAAGGATAACCTTCCTTCCAACCTGTGACTATGCTGAGGCACAGCACCAGACCTCCCAACCGTCCCGAATTACTAGTTTTTTTCCAAGTTTTGGGGCCCAAATGAAGGGGTGCCACGATTCCCGAGTGATACCCCTTCATTTCTGATTTCTTTGTTTTTGTTTTTTTTTTTTTAATTTTTGCGCTGTTGGAGCTGACGTCATCACGTGCGTGATGACGTCGGCTCCGTCAGCACTACCAGCCAGTCGGAATTGAGCTCAAGAAGCTCACGTCATCATTTCCGGCTGGCTGTGAACAGGCGGGAAGTGCCTTGCCGAGAATTTGAAAGAAGAGCACTACCAGCCAGTCGGTTATAAGGGAAGGATGCTGGATTTAAATCTCCTGCCATTTCGGATTCGGACAGAAACATGAGGGAAGAATGCTGGCTTTAAAATAAATCTGCTGCCGCGATGTCGCCGAGAGAAATGCTGGCTTTGCAAGGGACTATTGCATGGTGAAATGTTTTATTTTTTTGTTGGCATATTTATAGAAACGTAGTCGTACTGTGATCTACGTTGCATAATTATGGGCGGAACGGTTCAGAGTTCTGTTTGTCTTACTTTGATTTGTAAATTATAAACTTGGATGAGTAGGAATTTCTGCTTTTTTACCTTGTTTACCCTACGTAACATAACCGTAAAGCTAACAATTATATTGAACTTATGTTGCATCGTAGACAAGTAACGGAGTGTTTGTTTTTGCACACTACCTACGATCGTAGCACACCGGTTAAATCAGGTACTGCCCAACTAAATGTTTAATGTACATGGTTTTAATGACAGTGCATCAGTGTTTTAGTGAACAGATGTATAAGCAGTGTAATAGAAAGCGTTGAACACATGTTTAATAAATGTGTTGGCGGAAAACACTGCTGTACATGGTCTGGCATTTACAAGGAAATTGAAAGGTGACATACCAAATCAAGAAAATACAGAAGAAACTCAGAAAAACATCTAAACTTATTTTTTTAATTGGTTATATCTTGTTTAACAGGATTTCTGGCTTTAAAGTAAAGCAATCATGAAATAATTGTAGAAGCAAAATGCGTGCATTAAGTGTGTTGTATACATTTTTCTGTGTGGAGCAGTGGTGCATTATAGGTGTAAACATTATCATATAATTTTGAAGTCATGTAAAGTTTATATACCAGTGGCACGAGGATGGAATTTTTATGAATAAGCAAAATGTAAGTGCTATACGTTACACTATTTACTATGATGTTTGAAGCATAGCATTAAGTCTTCCATCTCCCAAATGTGGAACAAATGGGCAAAATGTGGAACGCTTACTAGCAACTTCAACTAGAAAGATACTGTATGGTTAAAGTCTATTACTTTGTACTTATAAAAAGTTTTTTTTGATGAATTAGTATGATTCAGTGTTGTAGTTTATATATATATATATATATATATATATATATATATATATATATAAATGTGTGTGTAAGGCTAATGACCACCATGTCCTTTGTAAGCCTGGCTTTACAAACGAACCTAGTTGTGTCCCTGTGCATCTTGGGTGTTTGTTAGGAAGTGGTATGTTGGGAAGTTTCTAGAAGGTGTGTGTGCGTGCACGTGGGGGGGGGTACATTAGTTTGGGCATTACTGTCTGCATCTACCTATCGGCGTCATGGGGGCCGGACCAGGGGTGAATTTCTAATTTCTCATCCATTGGTCAAGGTTTTGCTTAGATAGAGTTAGGGATGGCCTCTGCTTTACATGGATGGGGAGTCTAAACCAGAGCATGGGGATCTCTGGGATACACTTTGTTTTGCCAACATATCTTATTTGTCACCAGCAAAATTTAAATCCTTGGATGTAGTGGTCAGTGCCGGATCTTAAGATGCGTTGTATGCCAGGCATAGATCACTTCTCTGTAACCTGCAGGAGACCGAGTATAGAGCTTTGGCTTTAAGGTGATCAGTAGAGGACAGTGTGTTATTACCCTGTATTCTCCTGGTAAGGAACCTTTGTGGCTGTTTCAGCTGTTGCATATTTCTGGTCAGGCACATGCCAAAGGAGGCATTATACATAATGATGGGTTTGATAAAGTGCACTATGATTTCCTTAGAGCTGGATGTCATGCCCTTACTTATACAAGGGCAAGAGACTTAAATACAAGGGCAAGAGACTTAAACCTTAACATGGCTATTAATAGGACGTGCTGGAGGGACAGATTCATCACCCAGAGACTCCCTATGCTGTGGAACAAAATCCCAGTACATGTGAGGCAGAGCACCTCGCTGGCTTTGTTCAAGAGAAATCTTGACCAATGGATGGGAGATCGCAGGTATACCCCAGGGATAACCTCAGTGTCACTGCTTGACAGAGGCACAGCAAAATAATGGGCATAGTATCCTTCAAACTAAAGGGGTGGCGAAAGCCACAAAACTCTGGGCTAGGCTTATAAATGCCCTAGGGCAGTTAGCCTAGTATGAACCTATGAACCTATGCTTGTCTGCCTGCCGTCTGTTGAGTTTACTGTGCTTAAAGTTATCACCTACCCACATTATACTGATCCTTATATGTGCAAACTTGCTTGCAAACCTTAAGCTGCAAATCTGGTGAAATGGTTTGTTTTTTTGTTAGCTTATTTATAGAAACGTACTGTGATATGCTTGTCTGCCTGCAGTGCCGTCTGTTGGGTTTACTGTGCTTAAAGTTATCACCTACCCACATTATAGTGATCCTTAAATGTGCAAACTTGCTTGCAAACCTTAAGCTGCAAATCTGGTGTTGCTTCTGAGGGAAGTTATCAGGTTGTAAACATTTCAGTAGAAATGACTCCGTTATATACCTGTTGCCCTTGTCCATTATTGATTTCCAGAATTAATATTTGTTTTGGAAATAGTGTGAGTTGCTTAGATATCAGCTACATATACCTCTAAAGGATTTCCATGCTGAATGCTCCCCTCAGTGTTTTGCATTCTTCCTTTGTGTCCCCCTCCTTTGTTTGTAAAACTATGTTTGGTTTTGCTGCCATTCTGTGTACTGTTTCTAAAGAAATGCTGATTCATTTTTTTTCTATATTGGCCTAACTATAAGGGTTCAGTCTATATTCAAAGTACATAGTGTTCTGGGTTCAAGATTTGCCAGTAACTTGCATGGGGGTAACACAACAATTTATTCTAGCAACTTTCCAAAATTATACAAGCAATGTTTAAAATGTGTCCCTGGTTTTTGACCTTTTGCCCCCCCCCCCCCTAAAAAAACATGAAATTGAAAATAAGTGCTAGAAGCTGTGCAAGATGCCTGTGGCTTACACTACTGTCATTTTGTTTATAGTTTGGGCGTGGAAGTAGCCTTTTATGATGGAAATGTTCTGAACTGGACAGTTTTGTAATTATTGGTTCATGAATTTTCTTTCATTGCCTACAGTACAGTCTACTGGAAAAATGTTCATTCCTACAATAAATTTAAATTGCGCTGCGTTATACAAGGAATATAACTTAATAAAAGTCAGGAAGGTGTATCAAAGAAAAGAATGCATGTATGTTTCTTGTTTTGTGTGCAAGGGGCCAATGATTTGAAAACAAAAAGGTAATCTTTATCCATCACTGGCCAGATGCATTTTCTTTGGATGTGGTGCAGGTTTCAATGCTGTTTCAATGAATGTGAGTTTCAAGGGCACAGAAGTTTTAATGCCAAGTCTATTTTCATTATGAGACAGTATTGCTTTGTTTATCAGATGTCTGTTAGTGTTTGCCCATTGATGTGCTGCAAAATGTAAAAATAAAATCCAAATAATCATTGGAGAAGTAAAGCAGTATGCACACATTAGTGTTTATGGTAAATGAGGCGAAATAGCCAGGTAATGGGACATTGGAATAGCTGCATGGGGACTCCGGTGCCATATTTTGGTTGTCTGTTCTTCAGTTTGTGTTCGAAAGTTGGTATCCCACAATTCCATCGGAGTGGGTGGGGTTATGTAATTATGTATGCAAATTAGATGTTAATCAGCGTACAGATTTGTACCTATTTTTCATGGCCCTTGTCCAGATTTTTGATGTTTCCAGGTTGAGAGGTATGCACAGCACCCATTTTTCCCAAGTTCACATCTAGATGTACTGTCTCGACAGCTCTCAACAAGGTGGCTTTTTCTACCAGTAGTTTCGACAAAATGGTGCTCAGCATTGTAGGCAGAGGTTGCAGGTGGCAGTGGAAGATAAGGAACATCCGCCTCAGATTAAGGGGTTTGTCCTTATCTGCCAGACCAGACCTTGTTATTCCCCCTTATACCCCAGCAAATGCCAGAGTCTGGGGTCATAGAACCAGTCCCTCCTTTGGAAAGAGTGACATGGTTATTCCAGAATTGTAATGGTTCCCAAAAAAGAGCTGTAATGGAGACAGTTTTTTTGACCTATGCTTTCTGAATACCTGACTTCAGGATACTCACCCTGCAGACAGTCCTTAAACTTTTGCTGGACCTCTGCTTTATGGTGACCTGGACTTGAAGGATGCATGTCACCATATCCCCATTGCTTATCACTTCAGAAGATGTCTGAGATTTGTTGTGTATGGTTTGTGCTATCAGTTCTCTGCATTGCCCTTTAGGCTTTCCACTACACCTCATTTGTTTAGCAAATGCCTTGCTCCTGTAGTGGCTCACTGCCGGATTCTTGGCATTCACATTTTTCTTTTTTTGGTTGACTTAGTGATCTGTGCAGAGTCCAGGTGGTCTCAACCTTACTCTCCCACCTAAGTTGAATCTTCAGAATTCATGCCAGACACCCTTGCAAAGACTTGTCTTCTTGGGCTGCTTAATCGACTCTGACAAAAGAATGGCCTTTCTTCCTGAAGACAAGATTCTGTCTTACCAGATGATGATTCTTGAATTCTCCCGGATTACCATGTCCTTGGCAAGAGTTTTCCTAAAAATTCTAAGATTGACGGCACCTGTGATTCTCATGCTACCACTGGCCTGTTTCCACATGAGGAAAATTCAGTAGTATGTACGAATTTATTCAATCCAGTACCTACATTCTCTGGAATCCCAGTTCCCAGTGCTGCCTTCACAGGTAAGAGTTTAAGTGCTGGAGAGCACAGCTGAGTATCAGCTCAGGTCTTCCCTTCTTCCAACCTGTTCCAGTGAAATTTATCCAGACAGGTTTGTCCCACTTTGAATCTCTGGGGGTGCAAGTGCAAGCCACTTGGAGGCCCAAGGATGCACATCACTATCGAAGAAATGTTGGCAATCCACACCTTGAAAGTCCTTCACCAGCTATGGACTCTGAGTCCTCCTTCTGTGGTTACTGACCATACCACAATGATTAACTAGGGGGTACTGGGCCATATCCTCCATGCCAGTTGGCAGTGATGGTCTGGGAGCTAGCTTTACAACATTCTCTCACTCTTCAGGCATCAAACATCCCATCATAGCAAAACGTTGCAGCAGACAGAGTAAGCAGATCTTGGGCAGACCCACACCAGTGGCATTTCAGTACAGTGGTGTTTCAATATGTAGTCCAGATGTGGGGAATGGCTCAAATAAATCTGTTCATCTTCTTTCAAAACAGGGAGCTGGCGAAATTCTGTTCCAGATATCCTGTAGCCATGCTTGGAGGACTGACAGTCTTGCTGTCCTGGTCTGGAATGTTCCTGTATGCATTTCCACACATTCCAATGATTCACAAGGAACTTCTAAAGATTCAGAAATAAATGCCAGAGATTATTGTGGTGATCTCCTGTTGGACCAGGCAATCTTAATTTTACCTTTTAATGGTATTGGCCCAGGGCATTAGCACATACTCTTTGCACTCTGGATTTGCTTATACAGTCTTAGGGATGTCTGGTGAACCACAGTTTGGAACAACTACAACTGGCAGCCTGAAAATTCCAATCTTTACTCCATTTAGTTACATTTTTCATGAGGATGTACAGCAGGTGTTAAAGGAGACAAGGAAAAACAAAATCCAAAAGGCACAGCTTCAAAACCACAGGAACACGAGTCAAGGATGAAAACTTTTTTTCAAGTTAGATTATTCTGGTACCTCGGCATTTTGCCTTCAAAGAATAACAATCTCACATCTCATCCCATAATTTATACACATTTCCTTCCATCAGTTACTTTCATTGATTAATTAGCACATTTAACCCATTCCAAGCGTTATTCCTTTAAATATATCAATTACTTCAAAGGTTGAGAGGAGCCAGCAACCTACTTCAAAAAACATTTAAATATAAAAATAGTATGGTATACAAATTACCCTGTCATAAATTATTAAATAAGCCATATAAGTGCTTACAATAATATTACATAATTTATTACATGACTGATTGCAACATACTATTACAAACGTTTTACTCTGAGCTATTTCTTACATTCTTAAGAAAACATTCCAAAAATATTAAAAAGTAGATTGCTATCAATGTTCATGCTCCTTGGTTGTAATGTTCTAAAGTTTATGATCGTTCTGCATTCCATTTTATTTAATTCCTCCTTAAAACTGCCTCCAATTCCAAAAATGGGCGTGGCTAACACACTAAAAAAAAAAAAAGACTATCATGGCACCCTCCATAAGCAGAAATAAAATGTTTTGCTACTGGGCTCTGACTGTTTCTTTTCCTAACGTCCCCCAAATGTTTCAGAATCCACTGCAGTTAATAATTTCAAGAGTTCTACAGAACACGTCTGAGGAAGCTTTAAGACGCATCTTTTTGACAGATGTTATTGAAAGACTGAAGAACAGAGGCTATCAGTTGGACCAATTACAAAATGCTAGGAAGGCAGTGCTAGGGGAAACTAAGGATCATAGGGATCTCTCGTGCTTTTATGAACAAGAGGTGAATATGTTTAGAGAAAGAAAGAAGAAAAATGAGATGACAAGTGAAAATGGGAAACTGTTCTTTGTGACAAAAGTTTCCCCTTTTTCTTAAATTGTGGAGAACATTATCAAATCTTTTTGGCATTTGGTTAAGGATAATGTGAGTGTGGGACATCTATTCCCCAGGCATGTGACTTTTTTCTATGGAAGATATAAAAATTTAAAAGAACTACTTAGTGGTAGCCATGTTCAGTCTGCCAATATGGGGAGAGTTGGCATGCATCCATGTGGGAATTGTAGTATTTGCAGTAGGGCTAAAAACCTTTATGGAGGGAAAATTAATGGTAGATTTTATACAGCCAGAGAAGATTTCCACTGTAATTCACAGGGTGTAATGTATATTATTGGTTGTGGTTGTGAGACGGTAAAATGGTATATTGGGCAAACCAAAAGGATAGGATTCTGGAACATTTGGGGGAACATTAGGAAAAGAAACAGAGCCCAGTAGTAGAACATTTTATTTTTGCTCATGTGGGGGGTGCCATGATAGTCTTTTTTTTCAGTGTGTTAGCATGCCCATTTGTGGAATTTGGAGGCAGTTTTAAGGAGAAATTAAATAAAATGGAATGTAGGATGATCATAAACTTTAGAACATTACAACCAAGGGGTATGAACATTGATAGCAATCTTACGTTATAATATTTTTGGAATTTTTTCCTAATAAGATGTAAGAAATAGCTCTTAGAGCAAAAAAGTTGTACTATTGATGGAAGGAAATGTGTATAAATTATGGGATGAGAGGCGAAATGCCGAGGTACTAGAATAAACTAACTTGAAAAAAGTTTTCATCCTTGACGCGTGTTCCTGTGGTTTTGAAGCTGTGTCTTTTGGATTTTGTTTGTCTGTTTGCTACACTTCATGTTTTACAAAGGAGACAAGAAAACCTGCTGCTAAAATATGTCTACAAATGGATGACATTTTCTAAACAGTCCCTTGAGGTTAACGTCCTCCTGATCTTGAAATATTTGTGTGAAGTACTTAAAATGGCTTATTGTATGGATTCATTAGGCTGCATTTAGTGACTATTTCTG
This sequence comes from Protopterus annectens, assembly GCF_019279795.1. Lineage (NCBI taxonomy): Eukaryota > Metazoa > Chordata > Ceratodontiformes > Protopteridae > Protopterus > Protopterus annectens. The sequence goes on along the minus strand of NC_056743.1, from coordinate 396,394,079 downwards.
CTTGTCTGCCAAAGGATCCTCCTTTTTCTTCTGTTTTAGTAAAACAGTTCATGAAAGGAGTATTGCATATGAGACCCCCACGCAAGCAAATTTCTTCTTTGTGGGATCTCAAGTGCGTCTTGGAAAAATTTACTTTACCACCACTCAAACCTGCCTGTCAGACTGATCTGAAGCTCTTAATGTAGAAGAATGTTTTGCTTGTTGCTCTGAGTATTTCTTGACTGTAATGGTAGTTTGTAGTGTGGGACTTGAGTGAGTAGGTCATTTTGCATGGTGCTTCACTGATGTCACATGAACATTTTGCCATAGTTAAGATTCTACCTCCTCTAACCTGCATTCCCAACCCCCAGAAAATCTTTGAGCTCTACGGATGCATATATGATGCCCCATCTCCAGTCTCTTTCCCTGACTTGAGTGGCAGTAATGTCACATATCAAGACCAATGAGGGGTGAGCTTCCTTTGAAGTGGGAGGAACCATCTGTCACAAGGCTTATGGCTGGATTTTATCAACACCACTGTGGAAGGGACAGATGATCCTGTGAGAATAGGGCACATAATGTGTGGCAGGAAGGGACATGGGGCCAAATATAAAAAAGTGAAATGAAGTGAAAAGAATGATACTGCATAGCATAGCAACTATCAGTGCCTCTCTGCCATGTCTGAGGTGACCCAAGAACAGACCACAAGAAAATCAGTGCATTGTGGGTCGCATTTTGCTTAACAGCTCATACTGCGAGGACTTCCAAGATGGCTGCACACTGAGTAATAGCTTAATTTTTCTCTCCCATTGTGAAAACAGAAATTCAGAAAAGAGAGCCAGTGAACTTGTCTCTCTGAGTAAATTTTAGTAACTGCCTGGATGCCAGCAAAAAAGAAGCTCAGAGAACCTGAAAGAAAATCAATCACAGAAGGTGAGGAGAAAACACTAACTGGGAAGAATCCTGCAGCTGTTCAGCAAAAAGCAGTGCAAGCTCCACCTTTGGTGCAAGACATGACTTCCAGTAACCTAGAAAAAAAATAAGTCAAATGCACTCAGAGCTTATTACAAGAAATGAAATACTGAAGGAGTATATCAAGTCAAATAAAAGGATGGAAAAAATTGGAAGAAGCTTTAAACAAATATTCAGATGAGGTGATAAAACTGCAGAAATCAGAGGTAAAAAATAGGAAAGGGCTGGCCGAGTATAAGACAGCTCAAGAAGAGAAGTTTAAAAAAATAATAGAATTTGAGGACACAGCACATAGGGAATACCTAGGAATTTCTGCTGTACCAGAGAAGCTGGAAGGAACAGACTGTTTTAATTTTATGAAAGCACAAATAAACCAACTGGACTGGTATTCCACAGCTGGACGTGTTAATTGAAAGAACACATCGCATGTATGCTCCAAACATGGCTATGACAAAGCAACCTAGACCGTTAATAGTAAAGATGCAATCTTGCCAGCAGAAAGAGTTGATTGTTACAAAACTGTGGCAGAAGGACAAAGTACTAAAAGTGGGAAACAGTAGTGTGTTTATGAAAAATGATTACTCACTGTACATCAGGCAGAAGAGGAGTACATTTATTCCAGTAATCAGGGAATGTCTAGAAGCATGTATGAGATTAAAACTGTTGTATCCAGCTATTTTCAGAATATTCTTTCCTGGAGGGTCAAAATCATTTTATGATGTAGAACATACTAATGAGGAAATACAAAAGTTTGTCCAACAAAGTGAGCTATCAAACTGAAGAAGATTCTGCTTCTTGTTCTTATGGTATTAAAGCCCATAGCGAGACTGTGCCATTGAAACCTCTTCCAATGTTCTAAAGGAAAATGCTTGCGAGACAGAAAAAAACACAAGAGTTGACTAGAAGATCCAGGGGTACAGTGGAAAAGAAGCAGAGAATGGATTTGGGAGATTGAGATAAAAAGGAAGAAAACCAGCAACTCGTACATTGACAAATAAATGTGGGATTGCAATGTATTAATTATATTTGTGAAACATGACAGAGGAAGAAACTTGAAAATATTGGACTTCTTTGACTTTGTTAAACTTGTAGGGAACTCCAGAGCATATGCCCTACTTCATGTTATTAATGTTTGGAAAGACATTTAGGAGAGGGGGAGAGGAAAGAAAGAGTTATACAAGTAAAATCACATTTTGTTTTTAACAGATTTTTATAATGCAGAGCTTAACCTACATGCTATAAAATAAAGCTTTCAAAGTTATTTTTGAGTGCAATAGGGGTACTAAAGTAAACAGGTGCCACTGTTTTTTTTTTGTTCATTTTTAAGAAATGTAGGCACTGCATTATAAAAAGAGAAAGGGTCTAGACAAAAGAGCAAGATGCAAGATACATTTATATGCTTTTTCCTACTCTTACATAGGGGATTGACTAGTTTAAGGTCCTTGGCTTGATCTCCTAACAAGTTTTAATGAGAGAAAAAAAAAACACAGAATATAATAAAAAGTTTTGCTCTAGCAAATATATTTGTGCTTATAGTAGAGGCAACTGTGTATCTAGTTCTCATTTATCTTTGGAGGCAATCTGATAAGGAGCAATAAAAACAGAATACTTCTTTCCTTCAGTGGCTTTCTTTCAATGGCTGGTAGATAATGTTTTCTGAAAGCATTCAAGTGTTTTGCTAATCTGGGAGAGAAACAAAAATAAGACAAAACAGACATCACTTAGTGTAGGTAGAAGCACAGACTGTACCATGTTTCTTACCACGGGTAGCCTTCCTTATTGGTTAACTCAGGTTTGTGAGTGTGGCTGTCTATCCAGGACAACTGTTACTGTTAGGAGGACTAAACTTCAGTATTTGAAGATGTGCATAGTTTTGTGTGTTAGTATTAATAGGTTTTAGGAGTGTTCTAGGGGTGTGTTTGTTTTTTTTTTGTTTGAGGGTTTTCACTAAAACAAAAAGTTTTGTAAGATGCAATATAGGTTCCGCTGGTATGACAAGAAACAACTGTGTAAAAGATCAGCCTGCCAAGCATTACTATATGCTTGTAACACAAAAGCTGAAACTAGACAAAAAAACTGTTAAACATAACAGGTGGGAATAATAACATCTTAATGTAATTTCACTTTCTGTATTATTTTTGAATGTGAATGGTCTCACAGATATAGACAAAAATTAGAGTAGTGAACTATATTACAGTGGATATAAAAAGTGTACACACCCCTGTTAAAATGCCAGGTATTTGTGATATAAAAAGATGAAACCACAATAAATCATTTCAAAACTTTTCCCACCTTTTATTGTGACCTATAACCTGTACAGTTCAATTGAAAAATAAACAAATCTGTCGGGGGAAACATATAAAAAATAAAAACGTACAATAAGCTTGTTGCACAATTGTGCACACCCTTAAGCTAATACTTTGTTGAAGCACCTTTTGGTTTAATTACAGCATTCAGTCTTCTTGGGTACACACCTCCTATCAATTATAGAGACTCTGATTAACCCCAAATAAAGTTTAGTTATCCTGGTAGGATTTTCCTGACATTTACGCAGTTGCCTGCTGCAGCAAAAGCCATGGTTTGCCGTACCAAGCATCAAGGGGATCTCATTGTTGAAAGGTATCAGTCAGGAGAAGGGTACAAAAACATGTCCACAGCATTGGATTTACCATGGAACACAGTGAAGACAGTCATCAAAGAGTGGAGAAAATATGGGACAGCAGTGATGTTGCAAAGAACTGGATGTCCCTGCAAAATTGATGAAACGACGAGATGAAAACTGCTCAGGGAGGCTGCCAAGAGACCTACAGGAACACTGAAGGAGCTGCAGGAATTTCTGGCAAGTACTGGTTGTGAACTACATGTGACAACAATCTCCCATATTTTCCATATGTCTGGACTATGGGGTAGGGTTGCAAGACGGAAGCCTTTTCTTACACAGAAAAACATCCAGGCCTGGCTAAAATTTGCAAAACAATACATCAAGTCTCCGTGTTATAGTCTGATGAGACCAAGGTTGAACTTTTTGGCCACAATTCCAAAAGGTACATTTGGTGCAAACAACACTTCGCATTACCAAAAGAACACCATCCCCAAGGTGAAGCATAGTGGTGGCATTATCATGCTTCGGGGTTGCTTTTCTTCAGCTGGAACTGGGGCTGTAGTCAAGGTGAAGTAAATTATGAACAGTTCCAAATACCAGTCACTTTTGGCCCCAAACCTTCAGGCTTTTGCTAGAAAACTGAAGATGGAGGAATTTCACCTTTCGACACATCAGTGTCCCCAAGCATACATCCAGATCAACAAAGCAATGTCTTTGCCAGAAGAAATTTAAAGTTTTGGAATGGCCCAGCCAGAGCCCAGACATAAATCCAATAGAAAATATGTGGGGTGACCTGGAGAAGGCTGTGCACAAGAGATGCCCTTGCAGTCTGACAGATTTGTAGTGCTTTTGCAAGGAAGTGTGGGCAAATATTACCAAGTCAAGATGTGTCATGCTGGTAGACTTCTACCCAAGAAGACTGAATGCTGTAATTAAATCAAAAGTTGCTTTCAACAAAGTATTAGTTTAAGGGTGTGCACACTTATGCAACCAGCTTATTGTACGTTTTTTATATTTTTCCCCTAAACGATTTGTTTATTTTTCAATTGAATTGAACAGGTTATAGGTCACATTAAAGGTGGGAAAAGTTTTGAAATTAGTTATTGTGGTCTCTCTTTTTTATATCACAAAAAATTACATTTTAACAGGGGTAAGTACACTTTTTATATCCACTATAAATGCAGAGTGCAAATAGCTATACTACAGGAGACCCATTTGGAAAGAAATGATTATGTGAATTTGATAAAGGATCGATTTCAGAATGGCTTTTCAGTGGAGTATCTGGGACAAACAAAAGGGGAGTACTTGTATTTATTGCAGGAGGAGCTCTAATAGTGACAGAAGAGGAAAAATGATAATGGTAGATTTGTAGTACTGTGGGGCTACTGGCAAGGGAGGAGGATTACACTGGCATGTATTTATATTCCACCTAAAACTGCTATAATGGATCTTAAAAAAATTCTGGAAGGAAAACAGCTAAAGAACCAAGGTACTGGGAGCAAATAACTAGAGAGGGAAAGATGATAGACTAGAACATGGCAAGAATGTATTTGGACTGCAGGTTAGAGATTGTCTTCCCTATCAAGGATTAATGTCAGAGTATGTGCAAAGCAAAATAAATAGTGGGGTCCTAATTGAAAGACTATCACTGGTAGAGGTTTTAGTAGAATCTAGAACAGAAGCTGCCATTAAAAAAGGAAAAATTAGGAGAGCATATAAAATATTGCATTATAACTATAAGAATCAGTCAGAGGAGTTTAGAAAGGACTGACGAAAGATTGGAAAAACAATCCACAAAAAAACAATGGGAGGACATATGTATGTCTCCCACATATGTAACAAAATCTAGAAGATTTCAGATTTTTACTTGGAAATGTTTACATAGATATTTTTATATGCCAAGTAGACTCCACAGAGTTTTTCCTCTGATAAACAGCAAATGTTGGAGGTTTGACAGGACAGAAAGAGGTAATTGGGGACATATTTACTGGGACTGCTGTAAGTTGGTTCAAGGATTCCCTGCGGGATGCACTGTCGGAGATGCTGGGTGGGCAGATTTGTGTGACACGGGTAGGCTATGATACAGAATCGGAATTGCCTAGAACATGGTAAGACTTTGCTTTGTCTAATTTTGGTGGCTGCCAACAAAGCAAATACTAGAAAATGGAAATCAAACTCTAAACCAACTGTATTAGAAGTAATGAATATATATTAATAAAGATAAAACAACTGGAATTGAGATCTTTAGAAAAGGGTAGGGGCAAACCACATAGGAAACAAATGGGAATAGTGGGAATAGTACATAAAGGGGAGGAATGAGGTTTAAAAGAAGGCAGGACTTAAATGCGCTAATGTAATGCTTGACTGAAAATGATTGGGTAGATTATAAGTGATGTAAAATGTTTGCAACTGGGAGTGTGCCAGTATGGTTTGTGATGTAAAATGCTTACAACTAGGATTGTGTCAGTGTGGCTTGTTTTCATTTATATAAATGTATGATTGCCTGTTTCGTAAGTGATGGTTTAATAAAGATGTTCCTTGTTAATTATTCAATTCTTGCCTTTTTTAGACAATGTTGCATAGATTATATTATATATAGCAATATATACATATATATATATATATATATATATATATATATATATATATATATATATATATATATATATATATATATATATATACATACATAAAGTGTAATGTTTGTAAACGTGAATATTACTTGTAGGTGGGGACTGAAATTTGATTTGCAGCAGTGAAGATGTATCGGGGGGGGCATAAGGGAAAAATATAGCAAAAGAGGGTAAAATGTTGAATAAATTCTTGAAAATATTTGGCATGGAAGATATGAATTCAGTAGTAGGAGTTTGAATTGAATGTACATATTTCCCATGATATAAAAACTGGGCTAGGCTAGACAGAAATGATATTTCTCAGGAACAAGTACATTTAATTGAAAGTTTGGATATGCATTCAATAAGTATTTTCGATCACGAGCCAATAAAAACTAAGAAATGCAGGACAATGAAATAAAAATGAGACATTGATGATTTTCCACCTAACTGTTAAAAAGAGAAGAATTTAAGGAATGGATAGTGGAATTATTTGGGAGTTATTGGAAAAGATAGAAATTTCTTCTGAAAATATAGCTAGGGAGTGGAATAAAATTAAAGTGGAGTTTAAAAATAGGGTAGAAATAAAAAAAAAGAGAGTTATGGTTAAGAAGTAACAAGAATTATGTAGAGGGATTGACAGATGTTGAAGTATTGCAGATTAGGGGGAATCTCACAGAACAAGAAGAGGAACAATTGCAGAATGCTAAAGAGAAAATAATGGATTATCTCAATAATATGCATGAGTTTAGAAAGACTGTTGTTAAGCAAATGTTTTTGATAACAATGCCACAGTACAAAAACTTTTAACACAACGACTCAGGCAACAGAAAGTAGAAAGGGTTGTGGACAAGCTTAGAGAACCTATAACAAGGAAGATGACCAGAGATCCTTTAGAGTTACTAGAAGTATTTGGAAATTTTATGAAAATCCGTATAAAGGAGAAAAATATGGAAATCAAGAAATGGTACAAATGGAAATGTTTATGGAAGAATTAACATTTAAGAAAGGAGGAGATTATGTAAATGTGGTGTTGTATAACCAACCCAGAGGAAAGTCTTCAGGGATAGATGGTATTCCTGTGGAAGTTTGGAAGGTAGGAGGGAAGAAACTGTTAAAAATCTGGAATGTTTTGTTTAACAGTGTTTTTAAAAGGAGGAGCACCAGTATACTGAAAGAAAGTGGTGGTGGCTATAATATCTAAAAATGGTAAAGGCCCAACAGATCCTGCTTCATATAGTCCCATTTTAATTCTAAACTATGATTATAAAGTGTTTATGTCTATAATAATGGCTTAATAAATAAAATAAATGGTTAAAAAATGGCAAAGGTGATGCCGAAATTGATAGATATGGATCAGTATGATTTTGTGGAGGGGAGACAAACATTTGACAGCAGTAATGTAAGAAAATACCACTGTTGTTCTTGGATCTTATTGCAGAGAAAGCATTCAACAGGATAAGCGAGTCAAGCAATGGATGCATTTGTATTCCCTGATAAAATTATAAGGTTGATCAGAAAGATATATGAGGGATCGGAGGCAAAAATTAAATTGGGTGGGTTCCTTTCTGAAAAGTTCTGTTTCCTTAGAGGAATCAGGCAGGAGTGTCCTCTTTCCCCTTTATTTGTGTTCTGCTTAGAACCATTGGCAAAGAAAATAAGGGACTCAGAAACTCAAGGATGTAATTGGTATGGTAATCGAGAAAAGCTGACTTTATTTGCAAATGATATTATTTTATACCCGATAAAAGCAGAAAAAGGATATTTCAGTGTTATGGAACATTTTGAGACTGTTTCAAGTATTTTTGGGATACAAAATTAATGAAGATAGAACAAAGGCAATAACTGTAAACTATGTGCTCACATGTGAATTGGTTCAGTAATACCCATATTTTTATGAGGACATGATAAAAGGAAGTACTTAGGAATATGGATTAAAAAATATTCTGTTATGGCAACTAAGGATATGTAGGAAGAGATTAAAGAAATGATGATACAAAAGTTGAGAAACTGGAAGCTCTATTTTATAGATATAGATAGCAATATACAAGAAGTCAAAATGTTTTTAGTCCCCTTAGTTTTATACACAGGTCAGGCATATTTTTTATCAACCAGAAGAAAAGTTGTGGTTAACAATAAAGAGTTGAAGGATTTTATCTGGGAGGGCAGGGTGGCAAAAGTCAAGTGGGAGAAACTGATGCTTCCCAGTAGAACAAGGTGGTTTGGAATTACTTCATTTGAAGGGGTATTTCAGAGATAGTTAGTCAAGGCTCCTATACATAGCACAAGCAGAAAGCTATACTTCAAAGTGGAAATGGATGACGACAAAATAGGGGGAAGCTAAAAAAAAAACAAGGAGAGACTGGGATTTTGGATGCAGATCTCTATGGAGAATAACATTAACCATACAGAATATTATATTCATAAAGCAGCAGAAAGTGTTCTAAGAACTAAGTCAGCATGGGAATGAAGAAAGGAGATTCTGCCAATAGGGATGACTACAATTAAGGAAGTAGACAACAGACGAGGGAATATAATTTGCTAGAGAATACTGAAAAAGGAACCAATGTATTAGGAGCAAATAATTAGAGAGGAAAGGTAGCAGAATAGAAAGAGGCCAAGAATGTATTTAGACTGCAGGTTGGAGATTGCCTTTCCTATCAAATATTGATAATAGAATATAAGAAAAGAGAGAAATAGGGGGATTTGAAGAAAAAGACGGGCACTGGTAGAGTTTTTAGTAGAATCTAGAACAGAAGCTGCTGCTTGTGATGCCCGTGCACTGGCCCAGTAATCAAGGATCCTCAGTCATAACCACTAGCACCACTGAGGGGCGTGCACATTGGGGGGATAAGTTCACACACAGTAAAGTACAATTTCCCTTAAAAGCACACAGGGATCACAGTCAGTCTGGGGCTGGTTTCTCCCTTTCTCTCCAGAGCCCCAGTAAGACTCCCCACTGGCACAGCTATAGAGTCCAGATCTCAGCCTAGTGGTCAAGCTAAAACCTCCAGCACTCTCTCTGCCCAGCCAGTTCTTTGTGCCCCTCCCTAAGTAGCTGACACACACACACTTTAAGATGTGATTTAGATACAAACACACAGACAGTCCTGGGGAAGGCTGGCGCAACTTCTCCAGCTATGCCCCCTTTCTGCCCAGACTATAAGGTTGTACCGACTGCCACCAACCACTAATATCAGCTACTATAAGGTCCTTCCCAAAGGTTAACCAATTTCACTGTGTAATGTTACTGTTATCCAAATAGTAAGTGTGACTGAGCAGCAAGACTATTGAAGTGGCTTGGACAGTATCACCAGATACATGCAATGTACTCTAAGAGCTTACATTATCTCTATACAAAACAGCCACAGTTGAAAGGTTTAAATTATTTAATAAATAATAAAACTACAAAACAATAGTCATCAATTTAACACGGTGCTAATCAAGAGTTCAGGATTCACAGGAAAATGTTTTAAAACAATACTGTAGGATAGTCTGACATAAATATAGAAAACAGCTAGACTAATCTGGCTAAATTCCTATCTAACTCTAAGAGAAATCCTAAGTTCTAAATATTACTTGCATACAGAACAAGCAAGTGCTGGTGAACTGATGTGTTCAGGTTCAGAAAATATACAAAATACTGTCCTTTCTTTCTGTCCTTAAGTTGACAACACCTTACTGCTGAATCATTTCAGATTACATCATTCTTAACAGTTCTGATTTAGTTTCCCAGGCTCACAGAACTGAAAATGTACATTTCTTTTTGTAATATGCACCTGCAGGAATCCACAGCAATAAAATACATTTTACATGTAAAATCTAGTAATTAACTCTTGTCCTAAGACGATAGAAAGCATTCCTTAGTCCAGACATCCTGTCTCCGAGCTTGAGATCAAACAGTCCTAAAATGCTTCACTTATCAGCTTTCTTCCAGCAGGGTACACTGTGATTACATTTTTAAGCTCAGAACATATAACACAGTTTTCTTACATTTGTAAAAACATGCCTGTGGATTATATTAATATTTACAATGACATAGAATTATTTACAAAATTCTATCTAGCTAGGCTGGCAGCCGTCACACTGCTAAAAAAGGGATAATTAGTAGAGCCTAGAAAATATTGCATAATTACTATATGACTCAATCAGAAGAAGTTAAAAACAATTGGGAAGAGAGATTGAATAAGCAGTTTCTTAAAGAAACAATGGGGGAATATGTGTATGACTCCCAAATATGCAAGAAAGTGTAGAAGACTTAGGATCTTTGCTTGGAAATGTTTACATAGATATTTTTATACCCCAAGTAGATTCCAGGGATTTTTTCCTCAGGTAGACAGCAAACGTTGGAGGTGTGATGTGGAAGAAAGAGGTACTTGGGAACATATTTTCTGGGAGTGCGGTGGGTTGGCAGACATTAAGGATTCCCTGCAGGATGCACTGTCAGAGATGCTGGGTGCGTGGATTGACGAGGGAGATGATTTTTCTGAGCTATGGTACAAAATCGAAATTGCGTAGACATTGTAAGGCCTTGCTGTGTTTAATTGTGGTGACTGCCAAAAAAAAAAAAGAAATTACTAGAAAATGGAAATTAAAATCTAAACCAACTATGTTAGAAGTAAATATAGTTTGTTTGTGTCTTTCGGGGTCGCCACAGCGGAACTCCAGTCCGCTAATGATTGGTAATGGATTTTTACATACCGGGTTACCAGCCCTGACGCACAACCTTCAATGAAGGCACGCCCCATTCATGTACGCCTCCACACAGAAGATGCTCTAGCTGAGAATCGAACGGGGCAACGTCTTGCTATGAGGTGACAATGCTACCGCAGCACCACCACCGAAATATAGTAACAGAGATAAAGCAACTGGAATTGAGATCTTTAGAAAAGGATCAAGAAGAGGAGGAGGAGTTTGAGGGCAGCACCAAGGATCAAATGGTGGAAATTGAAAAAGGGTAATTGTGAGGTGAAGTTCAGGGATGAGTTAAGACAGGCACTGTGTCGTAGTGAAGAGTTACCAAATAGCTGGGTAACTACGGCAGAGCTAGTAAGAGAGACGGCTAGAAAGTTGCTTGTTATGACATCTGGACAGAGGAAGGGCAACAAGGAGACATGGTGGTGGAATGAGGAAGTACAGGAGAGTATACAGAGAAAGAGGTTGGCAAAGAAAAAGTGGGATTGTCAGAGAGATGAAGAAAGTAGACAGGAGTATAAGGAGATGAGGTGCATGGCAAAGAGAGAGGTGGTGAAGGCTAAGGATAAGGCATATGAAGAGTTGCATGAAAATTTGGACACTAAGGAGGGATAAAAGGACCTGTACCGATTGACTAGACAGAGAGACCGAGCTAGGAAAGATGTGCAGCAGGTAAGGTTGATAAAGGATAATGAGGGAAACATACTCACAAGCGAGGAGAGTGTGTTGAGATGGAAAGAGTACTTTAAGGGGTTGATAAATGAAGAGAATGAGAGGGTTGGATGATGTAGGGATAATGAGTCATGAAGTACAATGGATTAGCAAGGAGGAAGTAAGGATAGCTATGAAGAGGATGAAGAATGGAAAGGCTGTTGGCCCAGATGACATACCTGTGAAAGCATGGAGGTGTTTAAGTGAAATGGCAGTGGAGTTTTTAACCAGATTGTTTAATGAAATCTTGGAAAGTGAGAAGATGCCTGAGGAATGGAGAAAAAGTGTTTTGGTACTGATTTTTAAGAATAAGGGTGATGTGCAGAGCTGTAGTAACTACAGAGGGATTACATTGATCAGTCACAGCATGACTTTATGGGAAAGAGTAGTGGAAGCTAGGTTAAGAAGGGACGTGATTATTAGTGATTAGTAGTATGGTTTCATGCCGGGAAAGAGCACTACAGATGCAATGTTTGCTCTGAGAGTGTTGATGGAGAAGTACAGAGAATGTCAGAAGGAGTTGCATTGTGTTTTTGTAGACTTAGAAAAAGCATATGACAGGGTGCCTAGAGAGGAGTTGTGGTATTGTATGAGGAAGTCAGGAGTGTCAGAGAAGTATGTAAGAGTGGTACAGGATATATACGAGGGTAGTGTGACAACGGTGAGGTCTGCTGTGGGAGTGACAGATGCGTTTAAGGTGGAGGTGGGGTTACATCAAGGATCTGCTCTGAGCCCTTTCTTGTTTGCAGTGGTGATGGACAGGTTGACAGACGAGATCAGACAGAAGTCCCCGTGGACTATGATGTTTGCAGATGACATTGTGATCTGTAGTGAGAGTAGGGAACAGGTGGAGGAGACCCTGGAGAGATGGAGATATGCTCTAGAGAGAAGAGGAATGAAGGTCAGCAGGACTAAGACAGAATATATGTGTGTGAATGAGAGAGAGGATAGAGGAATGGTGAGGATGCAAGGAGTAGAGCTGGTGAAGGTGGATGAGCTTAAATACTTGGGGTCAATAGTTCAGAGTAACGGTGAGTGTGGAAGAGAGGTGAAGAAGAGAGTACAGGCAGGATGGAGTGGGTGGAGAAGAGTGTCAGGAGTGATTTGTGACAGACGAGTACCTGTAAGAGTGAAAGGGAAGGTCTACAAGAGGGTAGTGAGACCAGCTATGTTATATGGGTTGGAGACAGTGGCACTGACAAAAAGGCAGGAGTTTGAGCTGGATGTGGCAGAGTTAAAGATGTTAAGATTTGCACTGGGTGTGACGAGGGTGGACAGGATTAGGAATAAGTATATTAGAGGGTCAGCCCAGGTTGGAAGGTTTGGAGACAAAGCCAGTGAGGCAAGATTACGTTGGTTTGGACATGTGCTGAGGAGGGATGCTGAGTATATTGGGGAAAAAGATGCTAAAGATGAAGCTACCAGGTAACAGGAAAAGAGGAAGGCCTAAGATGAGGTTTATGGATGTGGTGAGAGAGGACATGCAGGTGGTTGGTGTGACAGAGCAAGATGCAGAGGACAGGAATAAATGGAAACAGGTGATCCGCTGTGGCGACCCCTAACGGGAACAGCCGAAAGAAGAAGATGATGAGAAAAGGATAGGAGCAAACTATATAGGAAACAATGTGAATTGTGGGAACAATACATATCGGGGAGGAATGAGGTTTAAAAGATATCAGGACTTAAAATGAACTATGTAATGTTTGACTGAAAATAATTAGGTAGATTATATGTGATGTGTAATGTTTGCAGCAGAGTGTGTCAGTATGGTTTGTGATGTAAAATGCTTGCAACTAGGATGGTGTCAGTGTGGTTTGTTTTCATTTATATAAATGTATGATTGCTTATGTCGTAAGTGATGGTTTAGTAAATATGCTCCTTGTTTAAAAAAAGGAGGAGAATATTGCTTAATTTATATGATATATAGCAATATATGTGAAGTATTATATTTGTTAATTTGTTAATGCTGTTTGATTAGTTTTGTAAATATAAATTTGACTACATCATAATTGATAATTCAGTAAAGGTGTTTAAAAAAACAAATGCACTGCCATTTTTCAGCTTTTATGCCAGAAATCTGATGCTGTTTTCTCTGTTAAGATCTCCACTGCCTTCTTTTTCAAGAAAATGGCACCTGCTTTTCTAAAATGCAGCAGGCTAATATCCATATGGCCTTCTTCACATCCTGCTCAACTGTATGGGCACATCTGACTTTAGGCTTCCCTTAGGATAGATCATGGTATAATTGTTTGAATAGCAATCACTCGGGCATGATTGTTCAAGAAAACAAAGCCCCATAAACATCGCCAGCACTTTTCAAAAACAGTTTAGTTTCCCTTGCACCCAAGCTTTACCTTCACCCTGCCAACTCCATGGACACAGTGTTGGAGAAAGGAGAAGACCCCCTCCCCCCGATGGTGATACTGTAATACATAATATAAGCAAAAAGCTTTTAGGAAATTTGAGGAATAGCAGCAGCTAGAAAATTTCATCCTGAAATTAGCACCTTATCAGATTTCCCCTGTGGCTCATAGGATAACTAGATTTAGGTGTGATGCTCGCTTCTGTAGCTTCTTTCTTCTTAGACTTTACTTTCTTTTTCTGTTGTATTACTGCTTGACTTTCTCTCCACCCCCAAATTGAATATTTAAAAAAAGCATGTGCCACAGCCTTATTTACAGGCAGTGCAAGTCAGCCTGTGTGTGCTGCTGCTATTGCATAAGCAAAACAAATCCAACAGAGATTGGTGCCACCACATTGTCGTTTCGACATGCACAACTTCTGTGAGATTTCTCATAAAATATATCACATATGCCTGAACATTTTCCATTTTTGCTATAGAAATAGCCTTATGCCATTACTTATGTAAAGCCTGCAGTACTTCTGGAACTTTGCATAACCCACTTAGTAACAGACCTGGGGTGTTTTCAAAGCCACTATCCTACACTAAAGTATTATTCATTTATGCAGAAACTGTAATTCAGTTTGTGCAGAGATCTCGTGTCAAAAATGAACATGTTTAGACAGAAGGGGGTGGGAGGATGGCATAATGGTTAAGGTGTTAACCTTACAGACACAAGGTGCAGGGTTTGATTCTCACATGAGGTAATTGGCTAGGTTTGAAATGACCCACAAGGGCAGTTAACCTAGTACTAATCTATGAACCTATGAAGCATATCACATACGTGTAGTACTGCCTCATTGCCATTGTTTACTTGTACTGCTCTGCTTTATTCTTTCCATTTGCAGAAGTTTGCAAGTTGTCATAAGTGAATCTGAGCAATTTCTAGGTCTCAGAAGCAAGGAAGGTGGAAGTCTTTAGAAGATGTGGTACGGTGAGCCATCAAGTCAAGATACTTACACCAGCACTTGAGGAATGCTTTCTAAACCACATGCAATGAACAACTACATAATATGTTTTAACATTTATATTTAACAACCCACATAAGCTTCCCAATAGCCCCCTCTTTAGTTAATAACAACACAACATTACTTATATACAACAAGTACATTCCACTGTCTTACACTAGAAAAACATCATGCAACCTCCACATAGATGTTTTACAAACAGTCAGACTTCAACTATTAAACAAATACCTCCTTACCTCTGGAGATATTCACCCAAATCCAGGGCCAGACAACATTATACCCCCAAACAAACACACAGCAGATTTTCTTATCATTAACCTTAACTCTCGCAGTATATCAAACAAACTCCCTCACTTACACACATTCATAACGAGGGAATTCTCCCTCCAGGATATAATATCCTAAGACTAGATAGGATGGGAAAGAAGGGAGGAGGCGTTGCAGTTGTCTATAAAAATACACTTACTATACAACCTCTACTAACTCCTGTACCAAAATTTAACACTGCTGTGAGATTGTAGGCTCTGTGCTATTCCTAAACAAGAAAAAGACTATCAATATTCTCTGTACATATATCCCTCCAGGTAATAACTCTCCAATAATTGAGGATAAAAGACAACCTCCCATAAGAGACTATTCTACTAGGAGACCTAAACACGGATTGGTTAGCCTGTAATTCTAAAAACCCCACTAACCACGTCAACCTGTATGGATTCTCTCAACTCATTCAAGAACCTACTAGTGTAGATAAAAAGTCCCAAAAGGAATCTGTTCTAGATTGGACATTAGTAGATTACCCAGAACAAAACTACCAAATAGTTTGCCTGCGAGATGGACTTAGCGACCGCATCCCAACTTTCCTCCTATGCAAACGTATTAACATACCCAAGCCTTCAGTCTATAGACAAGTCAGAAATGATCGCAATTGTTAACCCTCTAGATCTCAACACTACGTTAAAAAAATGTAACTGGGAACCACTACGCACCCTTGATTTGGACCAAGCAGTGGAATATTTTAATAGTACTCTTACTAGGATCCTTGATTTAGTAGCCCCCATAAGAACAATTAGGGCTAAGTCCACAAGTGCCCTATTAAAATCCAGATATAAGACATAGAAAACCTGGAAGAAAGACAACATGAATCTTTCCGAACAAAACTATCAACACCTTAGGAGTCAGGTCAAACAACAAACAAGGCTTGATAAACAGAACTACTAAGTATCCAAAACAAACACTCCCAACAACCCTCAAAAGTTCTGGCATGCAATTAACTCCCTACTAAAACCTGGTAAAACCAGCACACCAGCTTCCCACCTCAACCTCCACAAATACAGATAGCGATATAGTCTCCAAATTCAATCATTACTTTACTGAAGCCATTAAATCTCTATCTACTCAACTATCCAAAAATAGCTACTCATCCATGCCAGCAGCTCCTAACAACACATTTGCCTTTACATTCTCACCTGTCCCAACCTCTACAATAAAAAAAACACCTCTTAAAACTTAAACCCACTACTCTTGCAGCAGATGGTCTACCAGCAAATTTCCTAAAAATGGCTGCCGATTCCATATCCTACCCAGTCTCAATCCTTATCAACCACTCCATAGAAATCCTATGTCCCTCAGCTGTGGAAAATCTCCTACATTATTTCCCCTTCATAAGTGTGGAAAGTCCTATGATTTCTCAAACTACCGCCCCACTGCCATTCTGTCTCCTTTATCAAAAATAAAGATACTCTCAAGTCATGCATTTCCTAATCTCGAACAATCTCCTCTCACCTACATAACATGGCTTCCGCCCACACCATAGCACAACCACTTCTGTCCTTCACAAACCTGGTCAACCAACATAGAAATAATAACAGATTTGTAGCTGCTATATTCCTGGGCCTCTCTAAAGCGTTTGACATGGTTTCTCACTCCATACTAATAGATACTCTAACCTCTTTAGCCTTTGCCCCTAACACTATTGCTTGGTTTAAAAACTACCTATCAGACCGACAACAAGCTGTTCAGTGGCAAGGAGTTCTATCACCTTTACTCCCAACCACCGTTGGTGTACCTCAGGGTTCCATATTGGGTCCACTGCTCTTTTCTATCTGCACCAGTAACCTAATACCTCTACCCTTCAGGGCTCACTTATGCAGTATGCAGATGATTCCACACTAATCTGCTCAGCCCCATCTCTTACCACCCTACAGCACCTCGCCCAAGAATCTTTTGCCTCAGTAGAAAGGTGATTCACTAATATTCAACTTATCTTAAATCCCAACAAAACAAAACTACTTCTATTTACCCCAAACAAAGCAAAAACCTCTCAACTCTCCTTCTCTATCTCCTCCAATAATGGAGCTGTCATTTCACCCTCTCTCCACACCAAGCTCCTTGGCGTCGAAATAGATAACAACCTCCACTTTGACATCCATATCTCTCAAACTATAAAAAAGGTACACAAAAAAATGGGTTCCCTATACAGACATAAACACTGTCTATCAGATCAGGCTAAGCTCACCTTAGCTCAAACCCACCTTCTTTCCATACTAATGTATGCAGCCCCAATTCTCACTTATGTTAGGAAATCTGACCTAGACAAACTTGAGCCTTGTTATAACAAAATCGCCAAGTTTGCAAAAAATTC
Source organism: Protopterus annectens (assembly GCF_019279795.1). Classification (NCBI taxonomy): domain Eukaryota; kingdom Metazoa; phylum Chordata; order Ceratodontiformes; family Protopteridae; genus Protopterus; species Protopterus annectens. The sequence continues at coordinate 396,376,498 of NC_056743.1, read as the reverse complement.
CGCGTTTAGAACCCATCACTGTACACCTCTTAGGCAACTTCAGTGGCTTGAGCTCCCACAGCTATTAACCTATCACCAACTTGTCATAGCATACAACAACCTAAAACATCCAGACAAAACTCCAGCTCTAAGGCAATTACTGACTAATTATACACCAAATCGTCCACTCTGCTCTGCCAACAAATCACTCTTCTCTATCACCTCAGCTAACAACACAGCAGGTAAAGCTAAATTTTCACGCAGTATAGCAAAAACATGGAATAATCCCCCTCCATTTGTGACTTCTGCATCATCATCATCATCATCATCTTCTTCTTTCGGCTGTTCCCATTAGGGGTCGCCACAGCGAATCACCTGTTCCATTTCTTCCTGTCCTCTGCATCTTGCTCTGCCACACCAACCGCCTGCATGTCCTCTCTCACCACATCCATAAACCTTATCTTAGGCCTTCCTTTTTTCCTATTACCTGGTAGCTTCATCCTTAGCATCTTTTTCCCACTATACTCAGCATCCCTCCTCAGCACATGTCCAAACCAACGTAATCTTGCCTCTCTGGCTTTGTCTCCAAACCTTCCAACCCAGGCTGACCCTCTAATATACTTATTCCTGATACTGTCCACCCTCTTCACACCCAGTGCAAATCTTAACATCTTTAACTCTGCCACATCCAGCTCCAACTCCTGCCTTTTTGTCAGTGCCACTGTCTCCAACCCATATAACATAGCTTGTCTCACTACCCTCTTGTAGACTTCTGCATCAAATACCACACAATTCAAAAACTCTCTTAAGGCCCATCTTATAGGTTCTTAGTTTTGTCCATGTGTCACATAGTCCTAAAAACTGTTAACCTCCACACTTTCTCTTTTCTCTCATATTTCATGCCCTCAGTAAGCCTGGTTGTTGCAAATGGTATTCCTTGACAGTCAGGAACTTGTAATCTCTGTCCGTTTTTTTTTTCCTCTCACAACAGTGTACATATGTAAATATTGCTGATTATATATTTTTTTTACTGTTTCTTTTCTCACTAAATACTACTAGTATAACAATTTTTTTACATTATCTATAATATCATTACTGATGTTGTTTGTTTTAATTAAGTGGAGCTTTTCTCCCTGGGCCTCCACTGTAAATGGACCTCGTCCGTCGGACCATCCCAGTTAATAGATGAAAAATAAATAAATAAAAACATATCTTACTAGAACAGGTGGTTTTGAATACAAAAACAGAATCGGGCAGGAAGAACTGAGTACTTTTCCCCCTGTTTATCCTTCAGCATTGTTTTAAAGAAAAAAAATTGTAGTCTAAACAAATGTGGGCACAACCTACTGCACTTCGGTACCTGTTAATTTGTAGAAGTTGGTGGCAGAAATAATTATGCAAATGGCTATTGTGAATTTTAGCAGCGGTCTTTGACTTTTTTGGGACTTTGTCTCCTGTGCCTGAGTTGTTGCTTTAAATCTACCTTGATAATTCTTCCATTTTCCAGCCTAATTTTACTTTCACTTGTCACCTTCTTAGACTGAGTTTTAGATTTTGTTTTTATAATTTCAAGATGCTCTTTGTTTTAGTGCAACTGAGCAAATATGTAGTTGTGTACATCAGAACTGGGTATTAGTTGTAGTACTGTAGGTAGCAGATTGCTGTGGTTGTAAAGATCTTAGTACTGCATGTAGCAGACTGCTGTGGCTATAAAGCTTGTAGTACTGCATGTAGCAGACTGCTGTCACTAAAGCTCGTAGTACTGCACATAGCAGACTGCTGTGGCTGAAAAGCACGTAGTACTGTACATAGCAGACTGCTGTGGCTGTAAAGCTCATAGTACTGCATGTAGCAGACTGCTGTGGCTGTAAAACTTGTAGTACTGTATGTAGCAGACTGCTCTGGCTGTAAAGCTCATAGCACTGCACGTAGCAGACTGCTGTGGCTATAAAGCTCATAGTACTGCACGTAGCAGACTTTTGTGGCTGTAAAGCTCATAGTACTGCACGTAGCAGACTGCTGTGGCTATAAAGCTTGTAGTACTGCATGTAGCAGACTGCTGTCACTGTAAAGCTCGTAGTACTGCACATAGCAGACTGCTGTGGCTGAAAAGCGCGTAGTACTGCACATAGCAGACTGCTGTGGCTGTAAAGCTCATAGTACTGCATGTAGCAGACTGCTGTGGCTGTAAAACTTGTAGTACTGTACGTAGCAGACTGCTGTGGCTGTAAAGCTCATAGTACTGCACGTAGCAGACTGCTGTGGCTATAAAGCTCATAGTACTGCACGTAGCAGACTGTTGTGGCTGTAAAGCTCATAGTACTGCACGTAGCAGACTGCTGTGGCTGTAAAGCTCTTATTACTGCACATGGCAGACTGCTGTGGCTATAAAGCTCGTACTACTGCACGTAGCAGACTGCTGTGACTGTAAAGCTTGTAGTACTGTACGTAGCAGACTGTGAGTATAGTTTGTAAGACATCATTAAACACAACCCTACATTAAACTTTATGACCTAAACATGTTGATAAATTACTTTTGAGTAGCTTGTAGTGAGTACTTGATGTTACTATGTATAAATTATCATGGCAAAACAGGCTGCACTCTGCTGAAATATACTGGTGTGCAATGATAAGAACATGTTCGTATCACACTGTCTGCTCTTCAGGACTAAGCGGTATTCATTGTGCTATAACTTACTTCAGTGTTTGGGTGAGCCAGACCCTATTGTGTCACTGAGTGGTTGTAGCTTAGTGAAATTAAACCTGAGTGAGCAGCACACATGCCTCACACATACCTACTTACTTATTTTACGTTCCTTATACCATGTCTTTGGGATGTAGGAGGAAACCCATGTAGATACAGGTACGACTTACAGACCTTGTAGAGATGGAGCCTCAGCCAAGAACTGAACTGATGAACTGAGTTCTGTGATGCATTAACTGTAACTTTAGCACCATTGTGCCACTCAGACTGAAAACCACAGAATGGCAAAATCAAACTTATGTATTTATTTTCTTAATCTAGCCCATTTACGCAGGGATGGGACATGGACCAACATGGCTAATGACATGGGTTCAAGTAATGGCCTGGATGCCGCAGAGCTAGCTTATGAGAGATAAAAGGAGCAGCAGTGCCAGCTGTCCTATTTTTGGGGCTACCCCAGTTCTTTTCGCCATCGCTTCCTGTGGAGAAGCTGAAATGGGACTGCTAAACTAGAGTGAAAAATGGCCATCTGAGACTGCTTAGGCTATTACAGCAAACAGGCTTGCTGTGGCCATTCCCTGAAAGGGGATGGGTCTATGGGTGGAAGATTAACAAAATTTTATATATCCACAGTACGAACCAGTGCCATATAAATCCTCATCCCTTTGGAGAAAGAATGGATGAACTATGTAAATGGGAATACTCCGTTACTTAAGGTCCATAAAGGAAGGTTGCTTAAGAATGTTAAATATTTGTGTACCACAAACTCTGAAGTGTATACAAGGTGTGACACCATTCAGAATGCTAGTAGATATTTGCATTCACATTTTGCTGGAGTGAGTAGTATGTTTTTATTTTAATCTTTGCAAGCATGTTAGGCAAGATGATGGCATTTAAATGTTTAGTCAGTAGTCATATTATCTTAACTTTGTTTTACTTTTGGTTATTTTATTCTGGTTTTAATAGTAGGTACTAGGCTATTGGCCAAAGGGCCTACGTAAGCCTAGCCAACAAGATTCCCTGGCTTACACCACCCAAGAAAGTTATTTTCCTGTGCCACTGTCGAACAGAGACACAGAAGTGATCCCTGGGTGTATTGCATTTTATTTGCTTTAGTACCAGTGTTGCGTATGTTATTCTTTTAGGACTGCATTTGTATTATGATATAGTGATTTATGTGTCTTACTTCATATTCACATTTGAGTGCTGCAGGACATGCTGAGTGGAGCAGAACTCGTTCATTGCCATTTACTGCTTTGGTTTCATCAGTTCATTTTGTTTATGCCACCAGTTAAAACAGGACTTCATGACTTTATACTGTAGTCTATTACCTATCATTAGATAAGCTGACTCACAGTATCATCCTGTGGCCTACAACTTCCTACTTCAGATAAACGGAACTTTGCTGCACTATTGGTACCACTAATAATGCGTTTCTGTAGTTGGTCTGCATGTACTCTAGCCTGCTGCCCGGAAAATCTTATTCTTTATGCTTTAGTCTAACATTATTCTGCATTATTGTATCTACCAGGCTAACAGTGTTGCCTCACCAAGCATTTAGCAACTTTAACTTATCTTCCCTTAAATGGCTCTGTATTTGCATATCTGTGTGAATTTATGGGTTGTTTTAATTGTGTAGTGCCAGTCCATTTGACCTTTACTTGGAATTTTTGTTCCTTGTTTGTGCACTGCATCCCACTGGCTCTGAGATTGCTGGCTGTAGTTCACGCTTCATCGTTTTTGCCATTACATTTATACTGATCTGAATTTTATTCTGCATTTTTTCCTCCTTGTTTTGGTTCATGCAGCTAGTCTAGATTACTGAGATGATCTTTAAAAAGAACACATTGTTTGCTTTTCCGTACTTTTCTTCCAAGGCTTTGAAACTCTGAAGAGGTTTACTTTTGTTTTATCCCTTAATGGATGTATTTCTGGTCTTTTAAGGTTGACAACATTTCTTGCAGTCAGACTGTCCTAGTTTGATTTTTTTTTTCTTTAGATTGCTGGTGGTTTTAAGAACTGGTATTTATCATATTGATCACTGCTGCAGTAGAAGTAGCTTTATGGGTTATATCCTGCATAGGATGTTAACAGCATGTCAGCTTCCAAAGCTTCAAGGTACCTTCCATGCACCCAAACTGTCAGTCACCTCAAGCTGAGCTGACTAAAATGTCAGGTTTGGGCAACAAGCCCGTCAGAAGTTTCTGCAGCCAAAGAGTACAGTACTCTGAGGCTTTTGAAGATCAGCAGTTGTCTTGTGTTGTTCCTTTGCTGGGCAGATAAATTCCCTTTGGGTAAAGCTTCCATTTTAAAAATTGGTTATTTAATAACACTTTCCAGTTTAGATTCAGAAAAGTTATTTTAAATCTTGGAACTTTTAAGCGAGAGTACACTTTTTTCCTGTCAATTTAAAAGTTGTTTAAAGCAGTTAAAAAAACATTTTTCTTTGGAGAAATTGTGTTTATTTCACTTTTTGGAGCTGGCAGAGTCTTTACTGTGATTTTTTGTTAAAGAAGTGATGTTTAAGTCTTAAATTTTTTGGCTTTTGCTGCTTATTTTCCACAATAAAGAGGCACCATTTTCGTCTAGATCAATGGAACAAGCTATCATTCCCACATTTGGTCTTTCTTCCAGCTACAAAAAGAAAAACGTAAGCAAACAGCCTTTGCCACCACAGCAGATAAGCAATTTACCTCAGCTGCTGGTGCGTGACTACTGTGGCCATAGCGTGTTCCTCACATCATTCATTATTTACCATGGATCGTTCTGGTGTACCACTGGCAGCCAGTATGGATTAGGTTTAACCATGTCTTCTCTGGCTTTTGGGGTCCCTCAATGGGCAAGGGAGAGACACTTATGACAGTCCAGGGAGATGGAACAGGAAGGGCTTCCTTGTTTTGTTATAATGTTGTGCTCATCCCTGTTGGAAGCAGTTGCTGCCATTATTAACACTGTTGCCACCATGTTTCCTGTCAAAATGAAACAGAAAACGTAACATGTATTTATTCTACTTCAAATTTCCTTAGACATTAGTAGTTGGATGAGAAGTTGAATTCAGGAGATGAGTCATCACAAATCACTTCACTCTTAGACTATGGGTCAGAGAAAGAGGATTCCTTGAGCCCTGATTTTCCCTTTGAGGAGTTGTCCTTTGAGGACACAGTGGTTTTCATGCTGGAACATTTTAAATGGGATTGCTCCCAGGTCTCTGACATTCAAACCGGGTCTGTATTATAATCTCGAAGGTTTAAAACTTCGAATCACTAAAGATCGAACTTTAGTGATTGAAGTCTTAAACCATCAAAACCAAAAAAAAAAAAAAAATACTACATTAAAAAAAAAAAAAACTAAAATGGTGTGTAGGCAGGAGGGCAAGCCCCCCTGCACCCCCCTACTTAAATATACCAACTCCGATAAAGCACTACATTGAAGGAAATGGAAATCTCCCCCTACAGAGATTTTCCGTTTAAACGTTCGATGTAGTGCACTTTCAGTATTCTCATGTTGACAATATCGTATTTGATATTGTCAGACTTTGAGATTTTAATATAGACCCCATTAAAACCAGGTGTTATCAGCTGTTACTAATGCAATCTCCTAAAGCTTCTGCTGTTCCCCCATGTTCTGGCTGCCTTGCTGGATACATTTGCAGCTGCTTTTTTGGCTCCTAATTTCCAACCTCTGGCCGTCAAGAAGCCTGACTGCTTTTATAAGGTGACCGAGGCTTTTGACTACCTTTACAAGTGTCCTTCTTCAGATACTGCTGTGGTCTCTGTTTCTGCTGACAGGCCATCCAAGCTTTTATCCTGTTCCAGACTTCTCCTTTCTGACAAAGACAGTCAAGCTATGGAGAAGCTGGGGAAAAAGTTTATAGCTATGCTACTCTGGCCGTTAGGACCATAAATTGACAGACTCATGCAACCAGGTATGTTTTGGCTCTTTTGTATCAAATTGGAGGGTCTTATCAGACCTTCTTGACTCTGAAAGCAAGACTACTGCCATTTCCTTATTGAGCTTCACTTTGCAGGTAGCTTGTCATGAATGTTTTTTTTTAAAAAAAAAAATAGTTTACATTTTTTACATTTATGTGTATATGGTTTACAAATATATATAAATTGTATGTGTATAGCTATATAATTATATTATTATACATCTTATAATATATGTTTTATTACATTTCTATCATATTTTTATATACATTTTTATATACACTTTTTATACAATTATTTATATATATTTTATATACATATATATTTTTTAAATATAAATATCTTATATATTTTTTAATATAATATAATATAAATTGAGTCATTTTGTTAAATAATACCTTACAACCTTTTTATAGGGTTGTTTTATATGTTTCACATGTTTTGATAGCCGTTTTTGCATTCATAGTTTTTAGACAGTTATACAAAATTAGTACAATCCATTGGCACTGGTTGTTTTTGGTTACACTTTTCACTATTATGTTATTTAATTCCAATAAGGATAGTATTGGAGTGGGAGGGTAACCAATTAAATAAATAAATATTTCTGTGCATTTTTGCTTTCTGTATTTTCCTTTATCCACTACCTATGATGTGTAATACATACACTATTCATTGCTTATGCACATTCTCAGGCCGGCGGCCCATGTGTATGCGTAAGCGGGTATATGTGTATGTGTGTGTGTGTGTGTGGGTTCTTATAAATTCCTAAAAATCTTAAATAATGTTAATTATCAATTATTTAATTCGTATTGCCAGACAATTTGTCGTATATATAAGATGGCTGAATTCTGGTTAATTGATTCTGATGAAGTCTTCGATTGGAGACGAAAGCGCTTAATCAGTGGATGTGATAGACTTATATTTATTTTATTTTCACCTTATTTTTATTTTGTGTCTCAATAAACCTGTGTTATTCTATTGGACTACTCGTTTTGGATTTGGTCTACATTACTCAGTTGAATCTAGAAGACATCCTTTATAGTTCCCGGAGCTGTTTTTTTGCTTTTGATTTTGTAAGCTGGGGAAAAAGTTTATACCAATGCTACTCTGGCCGTTAGGACCATAAATTGACAGACTCATGCAACCAGGTATGTTTTGGCTCTTTTGTATCAAATTGGAGGGTCTTATCAGACCTTCTTGACTCTGAAAGCAAGACTGCTGCCATTTCCTTATTGAGCTTCACTTTGCAGGTAGCCTGTCATTCTATCAAGTGTAGTTGTGATGCAGCTGATGCATCCTCTAGAGCTGTTGCTTCAGGCTTAGTTATGAGGAGGTACTATTGGCTTCGCCTACAGGCCTTACCTGATGATATTAAGGCCAATCTCCTAAATGCAGCTTTGGACAACTGAAGTCTTTCTGGTCCTGATGTGATTAAGACTCTACAGATAAAGTTATGCAGGGCTTTAAACACATTTTCGTTTCTCCAATCCCCAAATTTCAAAGAAACTATCCCTTTAAATCTACTTTGTTTCAAAGGCAACCTTATCAGCCTCCTTAAAGAAAAAGGTTTTCTTAGCGCATGTTTTTTGATAAACCCACTCAAACATCTTAGAATCATAAACTCCCTTTACAGGACAAATCTGCCTCCACCTGACACATTTTTTCCCTCTCCCCTCAGTCAGGTTCCCTTCTCTCTCGGGCTTTCCCTGTCTGGAAACAGATTACTTCAACATTTGGGTACTTCCATTATCCGTCATGGTTATTTTATGGTATGGAAATCTCTTCTCTCCTTCTCCGGTCTTTCTCAACCTCCTCCAGACTAACTTCCTCGCTTTTCTGTGGGGTGCAAGATCTATTAGATCAGGGAACCATCCAAACTGTTCCAGAATCTTAACAAGGAACAGGATTTTATTCCAGGATGTTTTTGGTTCCCAGAAAAGAAGGGTCATGGAGACCTTTCCCAGACCTATCCTTTCTCCACCACCTTTCTAAAGATTCCATTTTTTAGGATGCTTTCCCTGCAGACTGTATTTTCCCTCTTGCATTTCTGGTTCCTCAACACTTAAAAGACACCTGTCTTCATATCCCCATTCACCCTGTCTTTATGAGGTTTTTATATTTCTCTGTTTCTTCCTCTCATTTTCAGTTCTCTGCTTTATCCTTGGGATGTTTTTGCAGCCTTGAGGGTTTGCAATAAATGTCTGGACCCTGTGATTTTCTTCTGCAGGCTTTGGGGAACCAAGATATACCCATATCCCATTCCCATTACAAAGACATGCATCTCGAGCATTTCTCCCCGGGGTCTCCGATGAAAATTGTCTCCTTCCAAGTTGGACTTTCCCTGTAAACAAATGTTAAATAAATAAATATCTGGATGATTGCTTCATCAGGCTCCCTTCCAATCCCAGCTGCTTTCAGAATCTACACAGTTTAGGATTCACCATCAGTCTCAAAAAGTCTGTCCTGACTCCATCTCAAGACCACATTTTTCTGGGTTGCATAATCCAAACCATCCTGCTGTTGGCCTCTTTTCCATCTGCTGATGTTCTGTATCTGTCAATCTGCTTCCATTCTCTGCTCCCTCTTTATCTCACGAGTGCAAGGGAATTTCTCAGAGCCTTTGGGTTCATGGCATCTACCATCCCCATGATTCCCTTGTCCAGGTTTCATATGAGAAAGATTCAATGGTACATAAAAGCGGTTTGGCTCCAGCATTGCCCCCTCTAGAATTTTCAGGTCTTCTTCTACCCTGTCTCAAACTCGAGTTTCATTGGTGAATTCAGCAGATCATCTTCAGTTCAGGTGGTTATTTTCAGACTCCTACCCCTACTCAAGAGCTTTTCGCACATACTTCCAGTCAGGGCTGGGAGCCTCTTCCAACAGTCTGAAGGTTCAGCGTCTCGGGCCTCTTCATCAGCCATCAGACTACATCAACATAAAATAGATGAGTACTTTCGTTCTTGCTCTACAGGCCTTCCATTCTGTTTGGAGCTTAGGCCCTCTAAAGTTCTTTACAGACAATACCATATTAATGTACTACATTAGCAAATGGGGGCACAAATTCTTCTCTTTATATACTAGCTGTTCAGACCTGGGACTTTGCTGTTTGCCATCAGATAACCCTGTAGGAGGTCTGCATCCCTTCAGAACACAACCTTGCGGTAGACTTTCTGAGCAGGTCCAGGATACAACCTCACAAATGGATGCTTCACAGAGTGGTGTTTCTAGGCATCATACATAGGATGGGGTATTCCTCAAGTGGATTTGTTCACCTCCCCTCTGAACAGACAACTTCTTTGATTCTGTTCTGGAGACCGAAGTTCTCTGACTTTGAAGATGAATGCCATGTCCTTTTTTTCGGAAAGGAATGTTCCTATATCCTTACCCTTCTCTTCCTCTGCTTCCCAGGGACCTGGTCAAGATAATGAAGGAATCCCCCAGAATCTTGGTGACTCCCTTTTTGTCCAGACAACACAGGTTCCCCCTTCTCATCACCTGGCCAGGGGTAATCATCACACGTTACATCACCAGATGTATCTTTCACACAGAACAAGGGGTCTCTCATTCAGCCTTACTTGCCCGCTCTTCAGTTGATACTTTGGGTGATAGGGTTTTTGATTCCCTTTAGACACCACTTTTCTGAGGACATAGTTAGGGTTTTGCAGGAGATTAGGATACCTAAACTCTGTCAACTAGGCATTAATCCATATGCTACCAGATGGGTAGGAAACTGGCTCACTTGTAGAACCCACCTAGTCAAAATAGGGGGATCCACCTCATGTAGTAGGCTTGTAACAAGCGGTCTTGCGGCCTCTGCTGTTTGGGATATACTTCTCGAAGGTACAGGCCAAATCTAGTGGGCTATGGCTGAACAAGTGTGCAGATGATTACAAACTGGGTGCTGTCATCAATTCCCCTAGTGATGTGGACATCCTTCAAGAGGGTCTTACCCAAAAAACTGACTGGTGCCAGAAACATGGCTTCAAACTGAATGCCAAAAAATACATCATGACCCTTTTCGGGGAGAGTTATGTCCCCATAAATTATCATATTGCTAATAAGGTCCTAAAATGCAGTCGTGTGGGACTTGGGCAACCATGTTGATAGCAAACTGACTTTTGACCACCATATTGCTACCATTGTACAGAAAGCTTTCTACATGGCCCACCTCCTTAGTAAGGATAACTCATCTGGGACAAGGTGGTCATAACATCCCTGTATTCTTCCCTTATAAGACCCATTATTGAGTACAGTGCCCCTTTCGGCATGTACCTCGCAAATCACATGTAGCAGCTGGAGAGACCACAGAGGTTCCTCATCCAGAGAATCCAGGGCTTCAAACATCTACCATACACAGATAGGCTAAAAGCCCTGTCCCTCTATTCAGTCTCCTACAGACTCCTCAGAGGTGACCTTTGCCTGGCATACAAAGCAATCTCAGATCCTGCCCTGATGGGACTGCTGCATATCCGCAAGTCAAGCTCCACTTGAGTAACCCGCACGCGCAACCTTAGCCTGGTATGTAACATCAACAGGACTTGTTGGTGGGACAGATTTATGTCCCAGAGACTCCCCCTTTTGTGGAATAGGCTCCCTCACAATGTAAAGCAGAGTACCTCATTAAACCTTTTTAAGCACAACCTGGATAACTGGATGGGGAACAGAAAATACAACCGTGGGATTCTACCTGTGCCCCTGCTGGACAGTGGCATAGGGTGCTGACTTGTTGGAACATGGGCTAAATTCTTGACTAGGCTTGTAAGGGCCTCAGAGCCAATAGCCTAGTAACGTCCTATGATCCTATGAACCTGCTACCAGAAATTCCTACATGGGTAAATTGAAAATATTTTTTTGTTGGTGTGTCTCAAGTGTCACCAGGATTCCTTCTCATTGTGGTCCCTTTGGTTCTTTCTTACTTGTGTGAACTGTGTTATGCCTGCCTAGCATAGCCTTCTGCTAAAGCTCACTTGTCAGCAATCTCTGCTTGTCTGCCCTTGAACCTGATGCTGACCTTTTGAGCCTGTTTCTTCTTCCTCCTTGCAGGATTGCACCTAGAAGACTGTTTTTTGGTGGCTTCTACTTTGGCCAAGAGAGTTTCTGAACTTCAGGTTCTGATGGCAGGTCCTCCTTTTTGATCTTTCATAGATAGATGGTTGTTAACGCATACTAATCCTTCTTTTATGCCTAAGGTTGTTAAAGAGTTGTCCCTTGGTCAGTTTATCCAGCTTCCTTCCTTTTTTCCTTCTCTACAATCTGCTAGTGAGAAGGTGCTTCACACATTGGATTTACGTAGATAACTCAGATATTATTTGGATACGACAAAGGCTATCTGAAAATCTGAACCGCTTTTTGTTTTTTATTACCAGGACATTGAATTTAGCAGATGTTCTTCATCTCACATTGCTGCAGTCATAACCTGTGGGTAGTCCGCTGTCCTCGGTCGGCCCGAATACCAAAGTGTTAGGCTGGCGTCGGTCATGGTCGCTCAGATCTGATGTCAGTATGCCATGGTATTAAAGCGCATGACCGACGTCATATCCTCAGTCTTTCTTGCCGCATGGTCCGAAGCAGAAGCAGCGTTTGCAAGTGCCGTTCGGCGTTCTGAAATTTTCGTATTCTGAGTTTCAGACCGAAAACCAAGTTGGGCTAAGTACCCCGTTGGGGAATATTTTTGTTTTTTCTTGCCTCAGTTAATTCCGGATGTCAGAAATAGTGAATAATTGTATTTCTTGTGGGAAACAGATACCTCATAGGGATTACCACTCTCTCTGTATTCCTTGTTTGGGGCCTGAGCACGACGTAGTCGGGTGTCGCTTTTGTGCTAGATTTAATAAGCGCACCATTAAACGTAGGTTAGGCTGCGCTAGGCTTGTCTTCGGTAAGCGGTGTAATTACAATATGCCATCGGATCCTCCGACGCCCGCTACCGCTAAGAAGCGCAAGGATAAATCGGTAAAGTCCAAGCAGGATGAGTCGTCCGTCCCGGACGCCGGTTCTTTAGAAACTACGGTGGAATCTGTGGATCCAGCCGAGGTTTCAGCTGAGTCTCAGGGGGAGCCGTTAATTTTGCAAGATGTGGCCTCTCAGGAGTCGGGTCAGGCTGAGGGGGCCTCTCAGGTTGCTGTACTCCCTTCTTTGCATAAGGTGGTTAGGCCTTCCCCTTCTGTCTCTAAGGTACCTTCCAAGGTCAGGCCTGGTTTGTCTTCCTCTGGTGTCAGTCCTAGTTCTGCTGGTTCTGTACCTAAAAAACACATGCTAAAAATGGCAGAAGATTTGATTTCCTTAATCAGGGGTTCTATGCCCCCTCCAGATAAGAGGCCTAGGGTGGAGCCAGAGGTGGAAGGTTTGGAACATTCTTCAGAGTACTCAGAGTCTTCGGCTGAAGACATTCAGGATTTTCCTCCTTTTTCTGATTCAGACGCAGAGGATTCCAGTCCTTCTGCTTCTCCTCCAGAGGATTTTTCTTTTTCAGAAACCCTGCATTCTATGAGGGAGCATTTCAAATGGGAAGGTCAGGATTTCTCAGATTCCCGTAAGAGGCTTAGGGAATTTTTGTTTTTACCACAACATCGGCCCTTGGCTATACCTCCTGTTTTGGATGTTGTTCAGGATGTTTTCTCTGAGGCTTCCCTTAATCCAGACTCTTTGCCTGATAGGTATTACAGAGTGCCAGAGGCTCATAAATATCTGTATAAGAGCCCAAGGGCTGAACCAGAAACTATTAGCCAGGGACCTAAGGGTGTCAGGGCTTCTGTTGTAAAGAATCCAGTTCCTATGGATAAAGATTCTAGAGCTTTGGATAGGTGGGGTAAAAAAGTGTATACCTCTTCCACTCTAGCAATGAGTGCTTTGAATTGCCAGTTTCATATGTTGAAGTACCAGTATTTTCTCCTTACTCAGTTAAAATCTAAGGTAGATGCTTTGGCAGAGGGCATAGAGTGTAAGGAATTACAGGATTTGGTTCATGCCTCTGATCAGGTAGGTAAGCATTCTTTGCAGTGTGGTTTTGATGCTTTACAGGCTTCTTCCAGGGTGGCTGCCACTGGATCAGTTATTCGTAGGCACGCCTGGCTTAAGGATCAGAACTTGTCAGAGCATGTTAAAGCTCGAATTTTGGATGCTCCTCTGCAGTCTGAAGTTTTGTTTGGTTCTCCTGTGGAGTCAGTCTTGAAGAAAATGGAAGACAAAGCTAAGTCTATGCAAACTGTTAAGGATTTTTTGCAGGTGCAGCCCCCTAAGTTTAGCAGAAATTGGCCTACTAAGGGATGGGCTTACCCTTCTTCTGATTTACAGTCTAGGGGCAGATCTAGACGTGGTAGGGGCAGAGCTCAGGGTTCTTTCAGGCCTAGAACGTGTAGTTCCCCTGCACAATCTACAGGTGAGGGCAGGGGCCAGTCCTTTCGTAAACAGACCCAATGCCCTGCATCTTCAGCTGCCAGATCCTTCCTGTCTGGCAGCTCCTCTGGGAGGAAAGTTGGCACTCTTCAGGCAAAACTGGCTTTTAGTCACCCAGGACAAATGGGTGTTGGACATTATAAACCGAGGCTACAAGTTTTATTTCCACACATTGCCTCCTTTCAAAGGCATGCCAGACGTTCCTCCTCAGCAAAGGGTGGAGGCTCACAAACAGATTTCTTTACTTCTTCAAATGGGGGCTATACAGCAGGTCCCTCTGTCAGAAGTGGGCCTAGGATTTTATTCTCGTCTGTTTCTTGTACCAAAGAAAGGAAACACTTGGAGGCCAATTTTGGATTTATCTATCCTCAACACATACCTGGACATTCCAAAATTCAAAATGTTGACTTTGCAACAACTCCTGCCTCTGTTGGGCAAAGATCACTGGATGGTAACTCTGGATCTCAAAGAGGCTTATCTTCATATTCCTATCAGGCCCAGTTGCAGGAGATTCCTGCGTTTGGCTGGGACTTTACATTATCAGTTCTCTGCATTGCCCTTTGGCTTATCTACTGCGCCCAGGGTGTTCACAAAGGTTCTGGCTCCGGTGATAGCCTTCTTCAGGTTAAGAGGAATACAAATTTATCCTTATTTGGACGACTGCCTGATTCTTGCTCAAGACAAAGACAAGCTACTTCACCATCTACAGTATGTTATGGCAGTGTTAAGGTGCCTAGGGTATTCTGTGAACGAAACAAAGTCCAGTCTAGTACCCTCTCAGGAAATGTGCTTTCTGGGTGTGAGACTGAATACAGCCTCTCAGATGGCTTTTTTGACCCCGGACAAGCAAAGAAATCTTACACTTTACTTCCAACAATTGTCTCTATGGTCCAGGCTGACTGCAAGGACAGTCCTTCAAGCCTTGGGGTTCATGGCATCTTGTATTCTGGTGCTTCCCAATGCCAAACTGCATATGAGGAAGCTACAATGGTATTTCAAAAGTGTATGGACACAACACTGCCACGATCTGGACACTGTCATTCAGATAATACCTTGCATTCAAAAGGAATTTTTGTGGTGGGCTCAGGAATGTCACCTAAACAAGGGACTCTCTGTGACCCGACCAGAGGCGAGTCAGATCTTAACGACAGATGCCTCAGACAAGGCTTGGGGAGCACACCTCAATGGAAAATGGGTTCAAGACACGTGGCCTGCCAGACTTCAACATTTACATATCAACTTGAAGGAGATCTTAGCAGTCCAATTTGCATTGATGGCTTTCAAGGATCTACTTCACCCAGGACAAGTGTTGATTCAAACAGACAACACAACTGTCATGTGGTACATCAACAAGCAAGGGGGAACCCATTCGTACCCTCTTTGCAGGCAAGCTATGATTTTGTGGGAGACTGCTCTCAGTTTGCACCTCACTCTTCAGGCAAGGTTTCTGCCAGGAGCACAGAACTCCTTAGCGGATGTTTTGAGCAGACAGATGGTGGATCCCCACGAGTGGAAGTTGGATCCTCATGTATTTCGACAGTTGACAGTGATATGGGGACTCCAGACATAGATCTGTTCGCTTCTCCACTAAATTTCCAGTTGCCAAAGTTTTGCACAAAGATGTTTCATCCAAAAGCTTGGAAAGTGGATGCTCTATCATTCAGTTGGAACAATCTTCACGTCTATGCCTTTCCTCCTCTGCCTCTCCTTCCCAAGGTGCTCTTGAAGGTCAGACAGGACAAGCCCTCCATGATTCTAATAGCTCCAGATTGGCCACGGCAGCACTGGTACCCTCTGCTGAGGAGTTTAGTACGGGAGCCTCCTTGGCCTTTGCCATCAATTCCACACCTTTTGTCTCAGGCAGGCAATCATTTCCTCAATGTCAGGATACAGTCCCTGCATCTGACAGCCTGGCATATTCTGTTCTAGAACCTGGAGGGTCGCAGCTTCCACAACAAGTTTTAAATGTCATTTTGGAGGCCAGAAGGCCTAGTACAAGGAAAGTTTATGCTGATAAATGGAGGAGATTTTTTATTTGGAGCAAAGCAAAGAGCTTTGATGTTTCCAGGCCTAATTTGAGTGTTTCACTTCAATATCTTACAGAATTATAGGACAAGGGTTTGTCTTTCTCCTCTGTAAAAGTTCATGCTGCAGCCATTTCTGCTCACTATGACTGTGACCCACCATTATTCTCTCATCCTTTGTTTAAGCAATTCCTTAGAGGGGCAAAGAACATAAGACCCCCGCGTAGAGCTCCTACTCCTTCCTGGGATCTCAATTTTCTGTTGGAAAAACTCACTTTACCTCCTTTTGAACCTGCAGCTACATCTGAGTTGAAGTTTTTGTCTTGGAAGACTGCTTTTTTGTTGGCCATTATGTCTGCTAGAAGGGTATCTGAATTACAGGCTCTAATGGCAGTTGAACCCTTCCTGATTTTTCATAAGGATAGGGTATCTCTGTGTACTAACCCTACTTTTATGCCTAAAGTGGTTTCAAATGTGGCCTTGAACCAGTCTATTCACTTGCCTACTTTTTATGCTGATCCCCAAAATAAAGGGGAGAAAATTTTGCACACTTTGGATATTCACAGGCAGTTACATTATTATTTGAGCAGGACTAAAGGGTTCAGACAGTCTCAACAGTTATTTGTTTCTTTTGCTTTGGGCTCTCAGGGGAAACCTGTTTCAAAACAAACTATTTCTAAGTGGATTGGCCATTGCATTGCTTTTTGTTATTCTCATCATGGTAAGGAGATTCCGGCTGGAATCAGACCTCATTCCACTAGGGCTACTGCCACTTCTACTGCTTTTTTAAGGGGTGTAGCTACTAAAGATATTCTGGAAGCAGCTACTTGGAGTTCAGTGCACACTTTTTCTAAACATTACCATCTCCCTCTTTATTCCAAATCTAGGGCTGGGTTTGCCACTGCAGTTTTACAGGGCATGTTAGCAGCTCCCAATGCTTTATGATTTTGCCAACCTCCCTTTACCTTTGCTTTGGGATTCTACCCACAGGTTATGACTACAGCAATGTGAGATGAAGAACATAGTACAGTTTTGTACCTACCATAAATGTAGATGTTCGAAGATCCACATTGCTGCAGTCCAATTTACCCTCCCTCCTTCCCCTCTATAGTTTGGAGTGGTTGTGTGGTTTGGGTTGTAAATATTGTTTGTACATGGGTTTTGGAGGTTTTTCTGTTTTTGGCTATGGCCTTTCTTTTTAGGGCCTTCTGACATCTGGGGCAAGAAAGACTGAGGATATGACGTCGGTCATGCGCTTTAATACCATGGCGTACTGACGTCAGATCTGAGCAACCATGACCGATGCCAGCCTAACACTTTGGTATTCGGGCCGACCGAGGACAGCGGACTACCCACAGGTTATGACTGCAGCAATGTGGATCTTCGAACATCTACATTTATGGTAGGTACAAAACTGTACTTTTCTAATCAAACCATCTCCTACTGGATTTCTAAGGCTGTTTCTTTTTGTTTTTCCAGCCATGGTAAATAGCTTTCAGCTTTAGTTTGAGCTCATTCTACAAGATCAGTATCCACTTCTGGAGCTTCCTTCAAGGGTCTGGATACTAGATCCATTCTAAAAACTGGTATTCGGTCCTCTGTGTACAATTTTGCTAAACATTATAAGTTGGATATCATTTCCAGAGCGAGGGCAGGCTTTGCCAGGGCTATCCTTCATGGGTTTATGGAGGGTTCCTCTGTGCCTTCCTCCTCCCATCCTTTACAGTAGCTTTGGTAATCTCTAGCATGTGATGAATTCTGTAACAGTGATAAGGAAGGACATAGTACGTTTGTTTTTACCAGAACCATAGATGCCCTACGTTTCAGTGTTGCGTTATTCAGTCTCTCCCTCCTGCCCTCTTTTCTGTTGAGAATACTCTACTGGGTGAGGGAGTCTTTTCTTGCCCTATTTCTCTTTGTACTTCCTTCCTTGGCGCACATGTCCTCTTTTATCCTGGAGTTGCTCTAGGTCTCCTTGGGCACTTCAGTTTTAAGTATTGAGTGTGAGCATGTCACGATGTTGGGAATATGTAACGGGTTTGGTATACTGACTGGCTGTTGGGCTGTCTTTGGTAGGAGATTTCATATGTGATGAATACTGCAACAGTGAAAAGTAGGACTGTTACGGTAAGATCTTGCACAGTTGTACTTTCCTCATTCTTTTACGTTTTTATACACTCTTCCCAAACTTGACCCAGCAGTTATAGCTTTAGTTAATCCTACTGCTGCTAAACATTTAGTTAATTCCAATTCTACTCTTTCTGATATGATGGGAAATTATTGATAAGTATGGGGAAACAGTGTATGCTTCTGCAACCTTGATTTCCAGGATTTCGAATTGTCAGGCTCATATATTAAAGTTTGTTCTGGCTAATTGTGAAAGTATGTGGAGTGCTTTGTCTGCAGTTTCTTCTTGTGAGAAAAAAAATGCTTTAAATAGTTAAGTTACTTCTGTTGTACAAGTCACTACTCATTGTTTGCAGTGTGTATGACTCAGTTGATATTTCATCCAGTCCTGTGGTCATTGTTACTGTTTTGAGGAGGTTTGCATGGCTGTGCTTTCTGAACCTCCTAGATAATGTCATAAATTAGATTTTTAAATTCTTCAGCCAGGGAATTAGTTTTTGGCCCCTCTGCTGCAGATGTGATCAGAAAGTGTGATGAAAGGGGTAAGTTGATGCAGAGAATTTCTAAGATTTTTCAGCCTTCATTTTCCAAATTTTCTAAGGGATTCTCTAACATCTCATCCAATTTTGGTAATAACTAACTAAATAAATAAACAAAACATACAGTCTGAACAAAATGCAAATAAACAGACCTCTAAGAATAAATGGTATGGCAGTTCCAAAACCAAAGACAGTCCAACAAAACAATGACTGTTAAAGGGACCTTGTCGCCCCACTCTAGCAGCCCCATTTCACTTCCAGAAAGTCTGAATTTCTTCTTTTCTCTTTGGTAACAGACAAAAGGTTATAGATTGCAGAGGGGAAAAATTCTTACTTTCCAGGGGGTTATCCGTCATCCACCAGATCAGACTCGTATTTCCTTCTATTTTTCATCACACGCTGTCCCATGGTATAATAGAACTGGTTCCTCCTTTCCAGGCTGGGAAAGATTTTTTTTAGTGGTAAAGAAAGAAATGCTTGGAGACCAGTTTTGGATCCTTGTTTCTTAAACCTGTTTGTGATGGTGCCCAAATTCAAAATCGTGTCACTTTACAACCTGTTACCTTTTCTTCCACATTCAAGTTTCTTGTTAACACTAGATTTAAATGATGCTTGTCACATCGTTATTCAACTAGACTTCAGGCATTTCTTAAGGTTTTGTATGTCTGTCTCACAGCATCATTTCTATGCTTTACCCTTTGAGAGAGTGTTCCCAAGGTGTCTAATTCCAGTTGTAACTCGTTGAAGACTACAGAATGTCCACATATTTCCATATTTAGATTACTTGCTTATCTTTGCAAAGTTTTTTTTCAAAGTGTCCGGAATCTCTCACTTGGGTGAGAGATCTCTTACCAAGCTGGATTCCAAAAGAACATTAAAAAGTCTTTTTTTGACTTCTTCAAACAGGTTTGTGCTCTTCGGATGTTAACTAGACTCCACAGTTCAAAGAGCTTTTCTTCCACAGGAAAAAAATGGATCTTTATCTACATCTAGTTCTAAGGTTTTCTAGTCAGACTCCGTTCACTGTGAAGGGAGTACCTCAGGATTTTGGGTCTATGATTCAGATGATACCCCTGGCAAGACTCCACACGAGAAAGATAAAATAGTATCTCAAGTCTCCGTGGTTTAGGCACTAACCTCCATGTCTTTTCAAATCCCATCAGTGGCATTTGTCATAAGAGAAATCACTTGGTGGTGATAGCAAATATTCTTAAATCTGGATCTCCCCTTCTCCATTCCTGCTCCAAACCAGTTAGTCACCACAGATAATTCAGAATTTGCTTGGAGAGCAGTTTTTGGAGGGATAAAAGTGCAAGGTGTGTTGGACGTCAAGGACAGATGCAAGCACATAAATGTAAAATAGATGCTTGCCCTGATCAAGTCATTCAATGCCCTGAATCATCTTTGGTCCCAAGACCACTTCAAGTTGTTATAGACAATGCCACAGTCATGTAGTACATCAGCAAACAAGGGGGAACCAGGTCATACCCCTTTTGCAGACTAGACGTGGTAGCTTGGGATATAACTTCCCAATGCAATCTCACTTTACAGGTGTCCTATATTCTGTCAGGACAAAGGCACACCTTCACAAATGGAAACTAGATCAGGGGTCTTCCATGATTTGATCCATCTTTGGAGAGTTCTTTAAGTAGACCTGTCTGCCTGCTGTTTGAACAATCAGCTGTAAAGATTCTGCACCAGGATTCCATGCAAGAAGGCCTGAAAGACAGATGCCTTTTCTTTTCCTTGAACAAGAATATTCCAATTTGCTTTTCCACCCTTCCCACTGATAGATATCCAGGGTACTTCTGAAGATTCAGAAGGAATCCCCCAAGATAAGTGTGGTGACTCCTTTCTATCCCAGTCAGTCGTGTGTCTCCATTCTTTTGGAAATGGCCAGTGGCAATTGCCACAAGTTTCCTGACAGACTGGATTTACTCATACAAGAGCAGAGGTATTTGATAGACCTCAAACCCAGTCATCTTGAGATGACTGTCTGGATGGTCTTATTCCCTTTAAGCACCTATTTACTGAGGACATGCAGCAGGTGGTAATGGAGGCAAGAAAGCCCACTACTAGAAAATCATACATTAGTAAATGGAAAAGGTTTCCTAGTTGGTGCTAACAATATGACCACTACCCATTCGGGGCAAGGTGTTTTCTGGTTTTACAATATTTGTTCTAGTTACTATCCTATGACTTTCTTACTCCTCCATCAAGGTTCATTTATTAGTTATGTCAACATGTTTGACAATGAATCCTCCTCTTGCAATGCATTCTTAAGTCAAAATATTTTTTTAAGGGGTTTTGCATAAGAGACCTCCAAGAAAACCAGTGACCCCTTCCTAGGATCTTAATTTTGTGTTAGGGAAGCTAACATTTGCTCCATTTGAACCAGCTAACCCGGCTGACTTTAGGTTCGTAAGATGAAAAACAGTTTTACTAGTTGTGCTGACCTGCAAGAAGGGCATCTGAATTGCAAGATCTTATGAGTAAACCAACTAGATAAACAACTGCAAAAAGCAGACTGATAAAATCCAAATAAGTTCCAGGCAGGCAGGTAGACCGGACTCCAGGTATAACTTAAACCAAAATAAATTTATTTGTGTAAAGCACTTTTCGTCCATTTCTGTACATGAACTTCTTTAGATACACTGTTACTAAAGAAAATGGTGTTTAAAATACCCTCCCTTACTAGTCGTATGATCAAAAGACCAATCAAGGATTTAAAGTATCCTGTACATAAGAACACTTATATTACTCAAACTTCTTTCATAGAAAAGCATATACTAAAACTTAAAAAAAAAGTGAATATTATACATGAGTAAAAACATAATATGAAAATCTAGATTCCTATTCAACTACTCGTGTATATTATTGTTTTCAAATTTTCAATTTTAAGATGCTGTGACTAGAACACATGGTATTTAAACCTGGTAGTGTATATGCATCCAGGCGTGTTTGGCACAACAGTTCAGATAATTCCAACATTACTGTCATTGGACCACCTCTTGGGTTAGGCCACATGTGCTGTATTATCCAAAATTTAAAAGTGTGCCCTGGGTTCAGACTGACATGTTTTGCTAGGGCATTTTCGCCCTTATTCGTGGAAATACTATATAGGTGTTCATAAATCCTTTCATGTAATTTTCGTTCTGTTTTTCCTATATAGACTGAAGGGCATTCTTGACATTTAGCCAGGTCCACAACCATTTTAGATTGACAATTGCATCCATTATTGTTCTTCAATTTCATGCCTCTGACTTCCACATAATGCCATTCTTCTATATATTTACAATAGAGGCAAACGCCACATTTAAAAGTACCCAGATTCCTATACAATTAATTTTTTTCTTTCTCCAAAATATTTTTCAAATTCATGCCCCTCTTGTAAATAATTTTCGGACTTGTTCCTATTTTACCAAAAGTCCCTTTCACCTGAAATAAAATTCCAGTTCTTGTATATAATATTTCTTACTTTGTAAGTTGCCTGATAAGTAATCACACACACTGTTTTAAAATTAGTATTAATATTTACTGTTCTCTCCTCTGGTTCAGTTAACTGCCCCTCATGTATGTAGTCATCATCATCATCATCTTCTTTCGGCTGTTCCCATTAGGGGTCGCCACAGCAGATCATCTGTT
Source organism: Protopterus annectens (assembly GCF_019279795.1). Classification (NCBI taxonomy): domain Eukaryota; kingdom Metazoa; phylum Chordata; order Ceratodontiformes; family Protopteridae; genus Protopterus; species Protopterus annectens. The sequence continues at coordinate 396,354,156 of NC_056743.1, read as the reverse complement.
TCCATTTCTTCCTGTCCTCTGCATCTTGCTCTGTCACACCAACCACCTGCATGTTCTCTCTCACCACATCCATAAACCTTATCTTAGGCCTTCCTCTTTTCCTTTTACCTGGTAGCTTCATCCTTCGCATCTTTTTCCCAATGTACTCCGCATGCCTTCTCAGCACATGTCCAAACCAACGTAATCTTGCCTCTCTGGCTTTGTCTCCAAACCTTCCAACCTGGGCTGACCCTCTAATATACTTATTTCTAATCCTGTCCACCCTCGTCACACCCAGTGCAAATCATAACATCTTTAACTCTGCCACATCCAGCTCAAACTCCTGCCTTTTTGTCAATGCCACTGTCTCCAACCCATATAACATAGCTGGCCTCACTACCCTCTTGTAGACCTACCCTTTCACTCTTACAGGTACTCGTCTGTCACAAATCACTCCTGACACTCTTCTCCACCCACTTCTAAAATGGACCTATAAAGCTCATTCCTTCTTTTTCTTTTAATCTCTTCTATTAATTCATCCAACAAGTTACATGGGTATGCTCGTTTAGTGAATAACCCCGTTAAGTTTTCGCATTCATTTTCAAAATTGAGGTTAGTAGTCATCATTCTGGCTGCCCTTACCAGTTGACCCTTCATGGCAGCTCATTTTTGGTGGTAAGGGTGAGCACTTGAAAATGCAGAAATGTGTTGGAATATGTTTTTTTATGATGAATTCTAGCTGTATAGCCCTTCTGTTCAATTTTATTCAACTTAACTTCTAAATATGGGATCTCGTAGTCAGGGGAGGAAAAAGTAAACTGTAGGAAATTGGTCGTACTGTTGAAATACTCGACCAATGTTGTCGCCACCTGGCTATCACCCTTTATGATCATAAATATATCATCCAGGTATCTTGTGAAAAAATATATGGAATCAGCTATGCCTACCTTATTAAATATAAATTCTTGCTCCTAATATGCCATTACCATATTGGCAAAGTTGGCTCCGCACAGAGAACCCATTGCCACTCCTGTCTTTTGTAAGTAGTATTTCTGTTTGAAAAAATGAAATTATTACTGATAATAATATCAAGTAGCTCCTCCACTAGAAGTATTTCAGTTGTTTGACCACCCTTTCTATACATCATGATGGATACCCACTCTATGCCCAAGGCATGGGGTATAGATGTATAGAGATCTTTGATGTCAACGGTCAGGAAATTATAGTCATTGTTAAACTCTAATGAGTTTATTTTTTCTAAAAAGGACCATGAATCCTTACATATTTGAGTTTCAGTAGTTACATATTTTTTCAAGTTATTATCTACTACTTTGGAGCAAGCGTATATTATGGAATTTCTTCTGTCCACTTTTGGTCTAAGTGGGGGGTCATCCAAATTTTTATGGATTTTTGGAACTCCAAAAATTACCGCTGTTAAAGATGCTAGAATGTTCATGTAATTATAAAGTTCTAAATCTGTCTTAGCCACAATAAATAAGTCATTCATGTATATTCTAGTACGCTGGCTTGCCATGTTAAATTGGTTTAGTGACACTTCCTCATAAGTTTCCATTTGTAGTATTTTCTCTACTCTATTTTCATAGTCATTAATGTCCATGAAGACTAAACCACCGCCTTTATCAGGCTTCATTACTGTTACTTGGGGTGTTTTCAATGGGTCTACTTTAGAACACCGACACGCCAGTTCGCCGACACACAAACCACCGACACCAAATAACCGACAACACACAATACCGACAACGCAAAACACCGAACACCATTACACCGACACACTAAACGTAAACAACACATTACACTACATTACATATCAACTAGCCCTAACCCAAACCCTAACCCTAAGGTCCGACACTACCGCACACTTACCCTACCTGCACTTAACCCTAACTCACTTAACGCACCCCTAACCCTAAGGTCCGACACTACCGCACACTTACCCTACCTGCACCCTAACCCTAACTCACTTAACCCACCCCTAACCCTAACGTCTGACACTACCGCACACTTACCCTACCTGCACCCTAACCCTAACTCACTTAACCCACCCCTAACCCTAACGTCCGACACTACTGCACACTTACCCTACCTGCACCCTAACCCTAACTCACTTGACCCACCCTAAAACATAAACCCGTCACTAACACACACTTACATTACCCAAACCCTAACTCCGACACTACCGTACACTCACCTTTCACACACCCTAACCCTAAATCCCTCACTATTGCACACTTACCTGTCCGCTCCCTAATCCAAAATCCCTCACTATCGCATACTTACCAAGTTGCGCTTACACATTCCCCTTGTCGGTCTTCCAGCTGTCGGGATTTCAGCATGTCGGTCAACTGCGTTGTCGGTCCTTTCGCGTTCCTCTTCCGCGTGTCGGCGAACTGACGTTTCGGTAATTTGAAGAGGACCCGTTTTCAACACATTTACTATTTCCCATTCTTCTTTACTCATATTCTTTTTATGGTGCCCGTCTTTGCCAGTTATGCTTCTAAAATCTAGTTCATATACTTTCTCAAAAATCTCTAACATACTGGATATAGCATAAGGTCTTACGTCTAAGGCATTACTATTACCCATGATTAAATTTAGATTGAGTTTTCTCACAAACAATTTTAAGTCCAATACTATTTTAGCCAAATCCATGCTCTGGTCAGGGATGGAAGTCAGTCCTTTAGCAAGGATTTCAACCAGTCCTGTGGGAACTTCAAAGGAAGAATAGTTATAAATTGTGAAGTCCCCTTCCACATTCTTAACTAGAACACATTTCTGTCCATCTAGAAGGGACTGTGAGGAATTTACCTCCACCTCTTGTTGTGGGCTTTCCTGTGTTTGTTCTTCCTCTGCTGCTTGCCTCTGGTAAAATCCTGCTTCACCCCATTTGAATTATTTGACCTGTGCTCATTATTACGTTGTCCATTCTGGTAATAATCAACATAATCATGTTGATTCCAATTTGAATTGTTATTAGCTTGCCCCTGATGTTGATTACGAATCCGCTTGCTTCTCCGAATTTCGTTATTGCACCATCCAGTATTATTTCCACCTTGTACTTCCTTGTTCGTGGTGATTGCTGTGTCCTTTCCTCCGTCTACATCTTGCATATTCATAGAGTGGGTGTGGTTTTATGCATTCCACACTTGTGCTGATGATAGGCAAGGGTAGGCGGCGCCGTTCTCTTATTGGAGACAGTCCCGGTTCAGCTTTTTTATCTTGGTCACCTTCAATTTATTTAGGTGTTGATCTATGCTCTGAAAATTTTGAAGATATTCAAATTTATACCTGCAAAAGTCAACATGGTTTCTTATTGACTCGTCAAGTATTTGTACATCATGGGCTATATCGTTAGCCATCTTATGGTAGTATTTGATCATTAATGCCAATAAATCAAGTCCTTGCTGGTTAAAAATATTTATAAGTTTTTTATGCAAATCTGAGTCTGGTGTCAGTCCTGTCAGATACTGACAAATTCTAAGTCCTTCAAGGACTATTTTTAAGTGAATACATTCATTGAAGTATTCTATTTCGAGCCATAATTTTTTCAACAGTTTATTGTCCAGTGCTGTTAGATTATCTCTCATGGAGTTACATCCGGCCGGTGGATCCGTTGGTGTATTAAATACTTGTTCTTTAAAATTTAAAGGTGCTGCAAGCCAAACTTGCAGACTCAGCTCCTCAATAAGCCTCAGAAGTAGATTACTCCCTTCATTATAATCCAAATTACAACCTTCCCTTTGGTCATTCAGATGTCTCAAATTAGTCCTGCTGGTACCTTCCCCAGCAGAATTTTGAATGGAAGGTTGTGAGACTGCACCAGAAAAAACAGGTAGTTGCAACATTTTCTGTGAGGCATTCTCTTTCTGTATACAGTTCATTCCAAGCTGAGGTTGTTCAATTCTTTTATATAAAGCCTCTACCTGCTTCGTGAGGATAGATATCATTGCAGTCAAATTATTCAGTGTCTCCCTCTCGTTCCCTGGTTCTGTGAACAAGGGTGGTGAACTATCCAGTCCATTAGCTGCCATGAACTTAGTACAAAAGAAACAAACCAAATAGATAAACAACCGCAAAAAGCAGACTGATCAAATTCAAATAAGTTCCAGGCAGGCAGGTAGACCAGACTCCAGATATAACTTTAAACCAAAATTTAAACTTTCTTCATACAAACAATATCTGACCTAACCAAGACCTTCCCTAGCAATAACCCATCTGTTCCCCTATCTTCCCCCTCCAATTCCTCCAATAACCCTCCCCTCAGGTTCGAGCTCAAACCTGTCTCAACTAACTTTATAAAAAGACTTCTGTCTAAACTTAAACCCTGCTGTAATGCCCCTGACAATATTCCCTCCACTTTCCTAAAATGTGCCGCAGATGGGATAGCACTCCTAATCAGCATCATTATTAATAGATCTATTAATGAATCTTATGTCCCCAAACTATGGCGATCAGCTTACATCCTTCCTCTTCACAAAAGAGGCAAGAACACCAGCATCACAAATTTTCACCCTATTGCTCTACTCTCACCAATCTCTAAAATCTTAGAAAAGTGTACCCACTTCCAACTTATGCCTTTTCTAATCCAAAACCATCTTCTTACACCAACTCAACATGGCTTTCACTCTGGCCATAGCACTACTGCTGCTCTACTTTCCTTCTTAGAAACTATCAATCAAGCCTGAGATTCAGGTCACCTGGTCTCTACTGTCTTGCTTGATCTCTCTAAAGCTTTCGATACTGTTTCCCATAAACATCTTCTCCTTCATCTATCAAACCTGCATCTCTCATCTAACTCTCTATCTTGGTTCTCTTCCTACTTATCAGATAGGTCTCAGGCAGTCAAATGGAAAAACTCCATCTCCTCCTTCCTACCTACACCAACAGGTGTACCACAGGGATCCATCCTTGGACCCATGCTTTTTAATATTTTTATTAATAACTTTCACACTGCTATCCCCGATACCAAAATTATTCAATACGCAGACGATTCAACCTTAGTCTGCTCTGCCTCAAACATCTCTGAACTGCTTCTCAAAACCCAAGCTGCCTTCTCAACCACTGAAAACTGGATGCGCCAAAACCACCTCTCCCTTAACGCTAACAAATCCAAAATTCTCCTCTTCTCCCCCAGAAAGTCTTACTCCTATGACAAAGACACTTTCAAAGTCCTTAGTAACTCCAACTCCACTATTGAAGTGGTTCCCTCTGCCAAACTTCTCTGTTTTATAGTCGATGAATTTCTAAAGTTCGACATACACATTCAACAAAATATTAAGAAAACCCGCCAAAAAGTAGGCATGCTATATAGGAATAATCGCTTTCTCTCTCACTCCACCAGGCACACTTTGGCCACTACCTACCTTTTGCCCTCATTATTATATGGAGCTCCTCTCCTAACCAACTTGTCATCCTCTATCACCTCCAAACTAGAAAGCTGCTACAATAAAATCTCTAAATTTGCCTCCAACTGTACCAA
>NC_056743.1:396345138-396348180 GCF_019279795.1 Protopterus annectens | reverse complement strand
AAGGCCCCCAAAAAAAATATGCATGTTGTTCCATCCTTTACCTTGACCGTGTGTATTTGTCCGTCCAGCCACGCTAATCTCCACATGTGATGTCCCAGTTTCCCTTCTTTGCCTGTAGCACCCTGTTAGGATGTCCTGTGTGTTAGGCACCTGTTCCACTATAAGTGATCGACTTCACTGCAAACATAATCGATGCGGTGGTCCAACGACCCGACTTGTCCACATGTGTACACTTATGTGCACCGTGTCGTATGCAAACCTAGATGGTTTGGACGGGTACATACTACATGCCGGATGTACACATTCTGCTGACACATTCACATGCAGCCATTTACATATCTGTACCTGCGGTGGGTTGCTGACATGTGGGTAATGATTTGCCCGCGTGGCATTGCCTAACACAAACATCTTACCACAGTTCAGGTATGCACATTGTGTGTGGTTGTATGGCTGCACACGGATGCTAGCAGGTTTGGGTGCAGGGGTATACATGGGTGTGACTGACATGTACAATGAGGCTATTGTGTAGTACATCCGAATGCATGGGTTCTGCTTCTGGATATTACACTTCATCATACACCATCCAGTGTATGCAACAGAGATGTTGCTGGGTCTGGGATATGTTGCTATGCACATGTTTGCCTGTGTTTGGGGTATCTTGCTTCCTTACTGTTGTTATGTCGGCACAGCTACCCGGCTATGTACTGTCACTACTGCTTGTGACCATTATGGTTGGCACCTTTTCCAATGCCCATAGTGGGGCATGTTATGTGGACACTTCGAATTTGCAGGACTACACATACCCAGGGCTAGTGCAGTAGACAGAACTTCACTTGTTTGCCATACTATGAGCCTATTCTGTTAGCGTTTGGGTTCCTTATTTATTTTCTTATGCCATGTCTGTGTTCCATACCGTAATGTATATGTTTTATGCTACTATTTACATGTATATTATGGAATTTGCGCAGGGGATCGCAGGTCATTTTCCATTTTACGATTGTTGCAGGGACACGACTGTCCAATCAGGGACTGTCCATGGCACTTTGGGACAGCAGGTAACCCTGGTGACCATGCCCATGTCGCTGCTGGGGTTTCCACCTTTTCCATTTTCCGATCTGGGATATTTCCGACTCACATCTGCCTTTACAGGCCGACACATACAACGGTCACTATATAGCATAGAAATTCACTTGTTTGCCTAAATAATTTGCTTATTATTGTGGCAATTTCCTTGCTTATTCTGTTTATTGTGTCATTTCGGTATTTCTGTTACAGAAATAACCAATTCATGCTACCATTACATTACATACGGGATATCATTGTGTCCTACACTCGTAGCACATCAGCCATTTCTAATACGTTTTTTCGGGACACAACTGTCCATGGAGAGACTGCCCCAAACAAAGTGGGACAGGTGGTGACCTTAGTCGCTGCTCCTATGTCGGTGCGGCGCTGACATGCGGCTGTACACCTTCTCTGAGTGTAAACACTGACAGTGCATTGCGGACGGAGGCGGTCTTATGCGTATCCTTTGCTCCTTGAATGGGTACACTTATGCCTTGGTGGCTTCTATTTGCTTCTCCGTTAATTTGGAACTGGGACTATGTTGCGTACGCGGCGTTTCATTCTGCACGGGACCTGGCTGCTGCCATTACTATTGTGGGCAGACCGTGGCTGTCAGCACATTAGGTTGCTCACCTCCTGCCGGCTTAGACACGCCTCCAGACGCATCCTACCTGGGCTCGCTCACGTACACTACGCACGTGTCTGTGATTCCGGTGCACTCTCATTAATATGTATATGGCACTACTGCGCCGGATATTCCATGCACCGCCGGTGCAGGCCTTACGCCGGCCTTGCGCCGAGCTTCATGAATCCCGGGGTTGGTTTTGGACAGCAATTTGCAGTATTTACAAAAACCACAATAAGTACTGCCTACTGTACTTACTGCTGGTTTAGAATCCACTTTACTGCCCTTCTTAAAGGCTGAAAAATGTTGTGCCAGTGATTTACCTTTTCTATATCCAAAACTACAATAATCCTCAACAATTTGTGTGAAAAAAGGATCTGAATGTAAAACATGCCAATGTTTAGAGATGATATCTTTGATGTAAAAAGTATTTGCGCCATAAGAAGTGATGAATCTCACTTTTTCATTTTGTGACCTGACAATCGGCTCTCTATCCAACAATAACTGTGTTCTATCACCATTTTTGGATAGCCTATAGGCTCCATCTACCCTTGTTTTACTGTAACCTCTTTTAATGAATCTAGTTTTTAAATCTAAAGCCTGTGCATCAAATAAAGACTCATTGGGGAAAATTCTCCTAACTCGTTGAAATTATGATCCTGGTATGTTGTGGATTGTATGGCGGGGGTGACAACTGTCAGCATATAAGAAAGCATTCTTGGAAAATGGTTTTCTGTACATGTCAGTAACCAAAGTACCATCCCCTACCTTACTGACCCTAACATCCAAGAAATCAACCTCCATGGGGTGTATACCCCAGTAAATTTAATACCATATTTATTATTGTTAAGGTATGCCACAAAGGAATGCCAAACAGTCTGTTCAGCCCCCCCCCATACAACCCAACAATCATCCAGGTATCTTTGCCACATAATGAGTTTAGTTTTGAAACATGGTGGAGCAGTGTAGATGTACTGAACCTCAAGGTATCCCATAAACAGGTCTGCATAAATTGGGGCAAAAGTTGCCCCCATTGCCGTTCCCTTTACCTGTAGATACCATTGGTTCTGGAACAAGAAAGCATTATGTTCTAACAGCAATTTTAACAGATGTAACAAGAATTCACTTTCATCTTCCCTGATTACACTGGACTGTGCCATCCAATATTGTATAGCCCTGATTCCCTCCTCATGTGGGATGCTCGTATACAAAGATTGGACATCTAAAGTCCCCAACTGAGCTGTGGGCGAAATTTGTAAATTGTCCATCAGGGATAAAAACTGTTTGGTGTCCCGAATCCTAGCTGTAACCAGTGGAAGAAGCTGTTTTAACCTATATTCCAAGTATTCAGA